>NW_026700261.1:0-39876 GCF_030435755.1 Ochotona princeps | reverse complement strand
TAAACACTGCATGTTGGTGAAGGGCATATTGAAGAAGGATCAGCCGAGTGGTTCTTGTGGGAGAACAACTCCATTTGGCTCACTAACTTCACACACCATCAGGCTTCCAAGCAGCTCTCAAGGAAACTCAGTTTTCACACTCTATGCTTAGTGCCCTTTGAGTGCATTATCTAGGAATGAACCTGGTAGAGCATCCCACACAAACGAATGCTCCACATGCGGGTTTCACATGCCACCAACTCCACATTCACAGGCAACTTCAGCGCCACAGCCGTTTTCAGATAGCCCTCAATGCAATGGCTCTGGACGCAAATAGTGGTGTGAGAGCTAATTCAATCAAGGAAACACTGCATGTTGGTGAAAGGCATATTGAAGAAGGATCAGCCGAGTGGTTCTTGTGGGAGAACAACTCCATTTGGCTCACTAACTTCACACACCATCAGGCTTCCAAGCAGCTCTCCAGGAAACTCAGTTTTCACACTCTATGCTTAGTGCCCTTTGAGTGCCTAGGACTGAATGAAGCTTGGTGAGCATCCCACACAAACGAATGCTCCACATGCGGGTTTCACATGCCACCAACTCCACATTCACAGGCAACTTCAGCGCCACAGCCGTTTTCAGATAGCCCTCAATGTAAAGGCTCTAGACGAAAATATTGGTGTGAGAGCTAATTCAATCAAGGAAACACTGCATGTTGGTGAAGGGCATATTGAAGAAGGATCAGCCGAGTGGTTCTTGTGGGAGAACAACTCCATTTGGCTCAATAACATCACACACCATCAGGCTTCTAAGCAGCTCTCAAGAAAACTCAATTTTCACACTCTATGCTTAGTGCCCTTTGAGTGCCTAGGACTGAAATGAAGCTTGATGAGCATCGCACACAAACGAATGCTCCACATGCGGGTTTCACATGCCACCGACTCCACATTCTCAGGCAACTTCAGCGCCACAGCCGTTCTGAGATAGCCCTCAATGCAAAGGCTCTAGACACAAATATTGGTGTGAGAGCTAATTCAATCAAGGAAACACTGCATGTTGGTGAAGGGCATATTGAAGAAGGATCAGCCGAGTGGTTCTTGTGGGAGAATAAGTCCATTTGGCTCACTAACTTCACACACCATCAGGCTTCCAAGCAGCTCTCAAGGAAACTCAGTTTTCACACTCTATGCGTAGTGCCCTTTGAGTGCCTAGGACTAGAGTGAAGCTTGGTGAGCATCCACACAAACGAATGCTCCACATGCGGGTTTCACATGCCACCAACTCCACATTCTCAGGCAACTTCAGCGCCACAGCCGTTTTCAGATAGCCCTCAATGCAAAGGCTCTAGACGCAAAGATTGGTGTGAGAGCTAATTCAATCAAGGAAACACTGCATGTTGGTGAAGGGCATATTGAAGAAGGATCAGCCGAGTGGTTCTTGTGGGAGAACAATTCCATTTGGCTCACTAACTTCACACACCATCAGGCTTCCAAGCAGCTCTCAAGAAACTCAGTTTTCACACTCTATGCTTAGTGCCCTTTGAGTGCCTAGGACTGAAATGAAGCTTGGTGAGCATCCCACACAAACGAATGCTCCACATGCGGGTTTCACATGCCACCAACTCCACATTCTCAGGCAACTTCAGCGCCACAGCCGTTTTCAGATAGCCCTCAATGCAAAGGCTCTAGACGCAAATATTGGTGTGAGAGCTAATTCAATCAAGGAAACACTGCATGTTGGTGAAGGGCATATTGAAGAAGGATCAGCCGAGTGGTTCTTGTTGGAGAATAAGTCCATTTGGCTCACTAACTTCACACACCATCAGGCTTCCAAGCAGCTCTCAAGGAAACTCAGTTTTCACACTCTATGCTTAGTGCCCTTTGAGTGCCTAGGACTGAAATGAAGCTTGGTGAGCATCCCACACAAACAAATGCTCCACATGCGGGTTTCACATGCCACCAACTCCACATTCACAGGCAACTTCGGTGCCACAGCCGTTTTCAGATAGCCCTCAATGCAAAGGCTCTAGATGCAAATATTGGTGTGAGAGCTAATTCAATCAAGGAAACACTGCATGTTGGTGAAGGGCATATTGAAGAAGGATCAGCCGAGTGGTTCTTGTGGGAGAACAACTCCATTTGGCTCACTAACTTCACACACCATCAGGCTTCCAAGCAGCTCTCAAGGAAACTCAATTTTCACACTCTATGCTTAGTGCCCTTTGAGTGCATTATCTAGGAATGAACCTGGTAAAGCATCCCACACAAACGAATGCTCCACATGCGGGTTTCACATGCCACCAACTCCACATTCTCAGGCAACTTCAGCGCCACAGCCGTTTTCAGATAGCCCTCAATGCAAAGGCTCTAGACGCAAATATTGGTGTGAGAGCTAATTCAATCAAGGAAACACTGCATGTTGGTGAAGGGCATATTGAAGAAGGATCAGCCGAGTGGTTCTTGTGGGAGAACAACTCCATTTGGCTCACTAACTTCACACACCATCAGGCTTCCAAGCAGCTCTCAAGGAAACTCAGTTTTCACACTCTATGCTTAGTGCCCTTTGAGTGCCTAGGACTGGAGTGAAGCTTGGTGAGCATCCCACACAAACGAATGCTCCACATGCGGGTTTCACATGCCACCAACTCCACATTCTCAGGCAACTTCAGCGCCACAGCCGTTTTCAGATAGCCCTCAATGCAAAGGCTTTAGACGCAAATATTGGTTTGAGAGCTAATTCAATCAAGGAAACACTGCATGTTGGTGAAGGGCATATTGAAGAAGGATCAGCCGAGTGGTTCTTGTTGGAGAATAACTCCATTTGGCTCACTAACTTCACACACCATCAGGCTTCCAAGCAGCTCTCAAGGAAACTCAGTTTTCACACTCTATGCTTAGTGCCCTTTGAGTGCCTAGGACTGAAATGAAGCTTGGTGAGCATCCCACACAAACGAATGCTCCACATGCGGGTTTCACATGCCACCAACTCCACATTCTCAGGCAACTTCAGCGCCACAGCCGTTTTCAGATAGCCCTCAATGCAAAGGCTCTACACGCAAATATTGGTGTGAGAGCTAATTCAATCAAGGAAACACTGCATGTTGGTGAAAGGCATATTGAAGAAGGATCAGCCGAGTGGTTCTTGTGGGAGAACAACTCCATTTGACTCACTAACTTCACACACCATCAGGCTTCCAAGCAGCTCTCAAGGAAACTCAGTTTTCACACTCTATGCTTCTATGCTTAGTGCCCTTTGAGTGCCTAGGACTGAAATGAAGCTTGGTGAGCATCCCACACAAACGAATGCTCCACATGCGGGTTTCACATGCCACAAACTCCACATTCTCAGGCAACTTCAGCGCCACAGCCGTTTTGAGATAGCCCTAAATGCAAAGGCTCTAGACATAAATATTGGTGTGAGAGCTAATTCAATCAAGGAAACACTGCATGTTGGTGAAGGGCATATTGAAGAAGGATCAGCCGAGTGGTTCTTGTTGGAGAATAAGTCCATTTGGCTCACTAACTTCACACACCATCAGGCTTCCAAGCAGCTCTCAAGGAAACTCAGTTTTCACACTCTATGCTTAGTGCCCTTTGAGTGCCTAGGACTGAAATGAAGCTTGGTGAGCATCCCACACAAACGAATGCTCCACATGCGGGTTTCACATGCAACCAACTCCACATTCTCAGGCAACTTCAGCGCCACAGCCGTTTTCAGATAGCCCTCAATGCAAAGGCCCTAGATGCAAATATTGGTGTGAGAGCTAATTCAATCAAGGAAACACTGCATGTTGGTGAAGGGCATATTGAAGAAGGATCAGCCGTGTGGTTCTTGTGGGAGAACAACTCCATTTGGCTCACTAACTTCACACACCATCAGGCTTCCAAGCAGCTCTCAAGGAAACTCAATTTTCACACTCTATGCTTAGTGCCCTTTGAGTGCATTATCTAGGAATGAACCTGGTAGAGCATCCCACACAAACGAATGCTCCACATGCGGGTTTCACATGCCACCAACTCCACATTCTCAGGCAACTTCAGCGCCACAGCCGTTTTCAGATAGCCCTCAATGCAAAGGCTTTAGACGCAAATATTGGTTTGAGAGCTAATTCAATCAAGGAAACACTGCATGTTGGTGAAGGTCATATTGAAGAAGGATCAGCCGAGTGGTTCTTGTTGGAGAATAACTCCATTTGGCTCACTAACTTCACACACCATCAGGCTTCCAAGCAGCTCTCAAGGAAACTCAGTTTTCACACTCTATGCTTAGTGCCCTTTGAGTGCATTATCTAGGAATGAACCTGGTAGAGCATCCCACACAAACGAATGCTCCACATGCGGGTTTCAGTTGCCACCAACTCCACATTCTCAGGCAACTTCAGCGCCACAGCCGTTTTCAGATAGCCCTCAATGCAAAGGCTCTACACGCAAATATTGGTGTGAGAGCTAATTCAATCAAGGAAACACTGCATGTTGGTGAAGGGCATATTGAAGAAGGATCAGCCGAGTGGTTCTTGTGGGAGAATAACTCCATTTGGCTCACTAACTTCACACACCATCAGGCTTCCAAGCAGCTCTCAAGGAAACTCAGTTTTCACACTCTATGTTTAGTGCCCTTTGAGTGCATAGGACTGAAATGAAGCTTGGTGAGCATCCCACACAAACGAATGCTCCACATGCGTGTTTCACATGACACCAACTCCACATTCACAGGCAACTTCAGCGCCACAGCCGTTTTGAGATAGCCCTAAATGCAAAGGCTCTAGACACAAATATTGGTGTGAGAGCTAATAATATCAAGGAAACACTGCATGTTGGTGAAGGGCATATTGAAGAAGGATCAGCCGAGTGGTTCTTGTTGGAGAATAAGTAATTTGGCTCACTAACTTCACACACCATCAGGCTTCAGAGGAGCTCTCAAGGAAACTCAGTTTTCACACTCTATGCTTAGTGCCCTTTGAGTGCCTAGGACTGAAATGAAGCTTGGTGAGCATCCCACACGAACCAATGCTCCACATGCGGGTTTCACATGCAACCAACTCCACATTCTCAGGCAACTTCAGCGCCACAGCCGTTTTCAGATAGCCCTCAATGCAAAGGCTCTAGACACAAATATTGGTGTGAGAGCTAATTCAATCAAGGAAACACTGCATGTTGGTGAAGGGCATATTGAAGAAGGATCAGCCGAGTGGTTCTTGTGGGAGAACAACTCCATTTGGCTCACTAACTTCACACACCATCAGGCTTCCAAGCAGCTCTCAAAGAAACTCAATTTTCACACTCTATGCTTAGTGCCCTTTGAGTGCATTATCTAGGAATGAACCTGGTAGAGCATCCCACACAAACGAATGCTCCACATGCGGGTTTCACATGCCACCAACTCCACATTCTCAGGCAACTTCAATGCCACAGATGTTTTCAGATAGCCCTCAATGCAAAGGCTTTAGACGCAAATATTGGTTTGAGAGCTAATTCAATCAAGGAAACACTGCATGTTGGTGAAGGGCATATTGAAGAAGGATCAGCCGAGTGGTTCTTGTTGGAGAATAACTCCATTTGGCTCACTAACTTCACACACCATCAGGCTTCCAAGCAGCTCTCAAGGAATCTCAGTTTTCACACTCTATGCTTAGTGCCCTTTGAGTGCCTAGGACTGAAATGAAGCTTGTTAGAGCATCCCACACAAACGAATGCTCCACATGCGGGTTTCAGTAGCCACCAACTCCACATTCTCAGGCAACTTCAGCGCCACAGCCGTTTTCAGATAGCCCTCAATGCAAAGGCTCTACACGCAAATATTGGTGTGAGAGCTAATTCAATCAAGGAAACACTGCATGTTGGTGAAGGGCATATTGAAGAAGGATCAGCCGAGTGGTTCTTGTTGGAGAATAAGTAATTTGGCTCACTAACTTCACACACCATCAGGCTTCAGAGGAGCTCTCAAGGAAACTCAGTTTTCACACTCTATGCTTAGTGCCCTTTGAGTGCCTAGGACTGAAATGAAGCTTGGTGAGCATCCCACACAAACCAATGCTCCACATGCGGGTTTCACATGCAACCAACTCCACATTCTCAGGCAACTTCAGCGCCACAGCCGTTTTCAGATAGCCCTCAATGCAAAGGCTCTACACGCAAATATTGGTGTGAGAGCTGATTGAGTCAAAGAAACATTGCATGTTGGTGAAGGGCATATTGAAGAAGGATCAGCCGAGTGGTTCTTGTGGGAGAACAACTCCATTTGGCTCACTAACTTCACACACCATCAGGCTTCTAAGCAGCTCTCAAGAAAACTCAATTTTCACACTCTATGCTTAGTGCCCTTTGAGTGCCTAGGACTGAAATGAAGCTTGATGAGCATCCCACACAAACCAATGCTCCACATGCGGGTTTCACATGCCACCAACTCCACATTCACAGGCAACTTCAGCGCCACAGCTGTTTTGAGATAGCCCTCAATGCAAAGGCTCTAGATGCAAATATTGGTGTGAGAGCTAATTCAATCAATTAAACACTGCATGTTGGTGAAAGGCATATTGAAGAAGGATCAGCCGAGGGGTTCTTGTGGGAGAACAACTCCATTTGGCTCACTAACTTCACACACCGTCAGGCTTCAGAGGAGCTCTCAAGGAAACTCAGTTTTCACACTCTAGGCTTTGTGCCCATTTGAGTGCATTATCTAGGAATGAACCTGGTAGAGCATCCAACACAAACGAATGCTCCACATGCGGGTTTCACATGCCACCAACTCCACATTCACAGGCAACTTCAGCGCCACAGCCAGTTTCAGATAGCCCTCAATGTAAAGGATCTAGACGAAAATATTGGTGTGGTTGCTAATTCAATCAAGGAAACACTGCATGTTGGTGAAGGGCATATTGAAGAAGGATCAGCCGAGTGGTTCTTGTGGGAGAACAACTCCATTTGGCTCACTAACTTCACACACCATCAGGCTTCCAAGCAGCTCTCAAGAAAACTCAGTTTTCACACTCTATGCTTAGTGCCCTTTGAGAGCCTAGGACTGAAATGAAGCTTGGTGAGCATCCCACACAAACGAATGCTCCACATGCGGGTTTCACATGCCACCAACTCCACATTCTCAGGCAACTTCAGCGCCACAGCCGTTTTCAGATAGCCCTCAATGCAAAGGCTCTAGACGCAAATATTGGTGTGAGAGCTAATTCAATCAAGGAAACACTGCATGTTGGTGAAGGGCATATTGAAGAAGGATCAGCCGAGTGGTTCTTGTGGGAGAACAACTCCATTTGGCTCACTAACTTCACACACCATCAGGCTTCCAAGCAGCTCTCAAGGAAACTCAATTTTCACACTCTATGCTTAGTGTCTTTTGATTGCATTATCTAGGAATGAACCTGGTAGAGCATCCCACACAAACGAATGCTCCACATGCGGGTTTCACATGCCACCAACTCCACATTCACAGGCAACTTCAGCACCACAGCTGTTTTCAGATAGAACTCAATGCAAAGGCTCTGGACGCAAATATTGGTGTGAGAGCTAATTCAATCAAGGAAACACTGCATGTTGGTGAAGGGCATATTGAAGAAGGATCAGCCGAGTGGTTCTTGTGGGAGAACAACTCCATTTGGCTCACTAACTTCACACACCACCAGGCTTCCAAGCAGCTCTCAAGGAAACTCAGTTTTCACACTCTATGCTTAGTGCCCTTTGAGTGCCTAGGACTGAAATGAAGCTTGGTGAGCATCCCACACAAACGAATGCTCCACATGCGGGTTTCACATGACACCAACTCCACATTCTCAGGCAACTTCAGCGCCACAGCCGTTTTCAGATAGCCCTCAATGCAAAGGCTCTAGAAGCAAATATTTTTGTGAGAGCTAATTCAATCAAGGAAACACTGCATGTTGGTGAAGGGCATATTGAAGAAGGATCAGCCGAGTGGTTCTTGTGGGAGAACAACTCCATTTGGCTCACTAACTTCACACACCATCAGGCTTCCAAGCAGCTCTCAAGAAAACTCAGTTTTCACACTCTATGCTTAGTGCCTTTTGATTGCATTATCTAGGAATGAACCTGGTAGAGCATCCCACACAAACGAATGCTCCACATGCGGGTTTCACATGCCACCAACTCCACATTCACAGGCAACTTCAGCGCCACAGCCGTTTTCAGATAGCCCTCAATGCAATGGCTCTGGACGCAAATATTGGTGTGAGAGCTAATTCAATCAAGGAAACACTGCATGTTGGTGAAGGGCATATTGTGGAAGCATCAGCCGAGTGGTTCTTGTGGGAGAACAACTCCATTTGGCTCACTAACTTCACACACCATCAGGCTTCCAAGCAGCTCTCAAGGAAACTCAGTTTTCACACTCTATGCTTAGTGCCCTTTGAGTGCCTAGGACTGAAATGAAGCTTGGTGAGCATCCCACACAAACGAATGCTCCACATGCGGGTTTCACATGCCACCAACTCCACATTCTCAGGCAACTTCAGCGCCACAGCCGTTTTCAGATAGCCCTCAATGCAAAGGCTCTACACGCAAATATTGGTATGAGAGCTAATACAATCAAAGAAATACTGCATGTTGGTGAAGGGCATATTGAAGAAGGATCAGCCGAGTGGTTCTTGTGTGAGAACAACTCCATTTGGCTCACTAACTTCACACACCATCAGGCTTCTAAGCAGCTCTCAAGGAAACTCAATTTTCACACTCTATGCTTAGTGCCCTTTGAGTGCCTAGGACTGAAATGAAGCTTGGTGAGCATCCCACACAAACCAATGCTCCACATGCGGGTTTCACATGCAACCAACTCCACATTCTCAGGCAACTTCAGCTCCACAGCCGTTTTCAGATAGCCCTCAATGCAAAGGCTCTAGACGCAAATATTGGTGTGAGAGCTGATTGAATCAAAGAAATACTGCATGTTGGTGAAGGGCATATTGAAGAAGGATCAGCCGAGTGGTTCTTGTGGGAGAACAACTCCATTTGGCTCACTAACTTCACACACCATCAGGCTTCTAAGCAGCTCTCAAGGAAACTCAATTTTCACACTCTATGCTTAGTGCCCTTTGAGTGCATTATCTAGGAATGAACCTGGTAGAGCATCCCACACAAACGAATGCTCCAAATGCGGGTTTCACATGCCACCAACTCCACATTCACAGGCAACTTCAGCGCCACAGCCGTTTTCAGATAGCCCTCAATGCAAAGGCTCTAGATGCAAATATTGGTGTGAGAGCTAATTCAATCAAGGAAACACTGCATGTTGGTGAAGGGCATATTGAAGAAGGATCAGCCGAGTGGTTCTTGTGGGAGAACAACTCCATCTGGCTCACTAACTTCACACACCATCAGGCTTCCAAGCAGCTCTCAAGGAAACTCAGTTTTCACACTCTATGCTTAGTGCCCTTTGAGTGCCTAGGACTGAAATGAAGCTTGGTGAGCATCCCACACAAACGAATGCTCCACATGCGGGTTTCACATGACACCAACTCCACATTCACAGGCAACTTCAGCGCCACAGCCGTTTTCAGATAGCCCTCAATGCAATGGCTCTGGACGCAAATATTTTTGTGAGAGCTAATTCAATCAAGGAAACACTGCATGTTGGTGAAGGGCATATTGAAGAAGGATCAGCCGAGTGGTTCTTGTGGGAGAACAACTCCATTTGGCTCACTAACTTCACACACCATCAGGCTTCCAAGCAGCTCTCAAGAAAACTCAGTTTTCACACTCTATGCTTAGTGCCCTTTGAGTGCATTATCTAGGAATGAACCTGGTAGAGCATCCCACACAAACGAATGCTCCACATGGGGGTTTCACATGCCACCAACTCCACATTCACAGGCAACTTCAGTGCCACAGCCGTTTTCAGATAGCCCTCAATGCAAAGGCTCTACACGCAAATATTGGTGTGAGAGCTAATTCAATCAAGGAAACACTGCATGTTGGTGAAGGGCATATTGAAGAAGGATCAGCCGAGTGGTTCTTGTGGGAGAACAACTCCATTTGGCTCACTAACTTCACTCACCATCAGGCTTCTAAGCAGCTCTCAAGGAAACTCAGTTTTCACAGTCTATGCTTAGTGCCCTTTGAGTGCCTAGGACTGAAATGAATCTTGGAGAGCATCCCACACAAACGAATGCTCCACATGCGGGTTTCACATGCCACCAACTCCACATTCACAGGCAACTTCAGCGCCACAGCCGTTTTCAGATAGCCCTCAATGCAAAGGCTCTAGATGCAAATATTGGTGTGAGAGCTAATTCAATCAAGGAAACACTGCATGTTGGTGAAGGGCATATTGAAGAAGGATCAGCCGAGTGGTTCTTGTGGGAGAACAACTCCATTTGGCTCACTAACTTCACACACCATCAGGCTTCAGAGGAGCTCTCAAGGAAACTCAGTTTTCACACTCTATGCTTAGTGCCCTTTGAGTGCCTAGGACTGAAATGAAGCTTGGTGAGCATCCCACACAAACGAATGCTCCACATGCGGGTTTCACATGACACCAACTCCACATTCACAGGCAACTTCAGCGCCACAGCCGTTTTCAAAAAGCCCTCAATGCAAAGGCTGTACACGCAAATATTGGTGTGAGAGCTAATTCAATCAAGGAAACACTTCATGTTGGTGAAAGGCATATTGAAGAAGGATCAGCCGAGTGGTTCTTGTGGGAGAACAACTCCATTTGGCTCACTAACTTCACACACCATCAGGCTTCCAAGCAGCTCTCAAGAAAACTCAGTTTTCACACTCTATGCTTAGTGCCCTTTGAGTGCCTAGGACTGAAATGAAGCTTGGTGAGCATCCCACACAAACGAATGCTCCACATGCGGGTTTCACATGCCACCAACTCCACATTCTCAGGCAACTTCAGCGCCACAGCCGTTTTCAGATAGCCCTCAATGCAAAGGCTCTAGACGCAAATATTGGTATGAGAGCTAATTCAATCAAGGAAACACTGCATGTTGGTGAAGGGCATATTGAAGAAGGATCAGCCGAGTGGTTCTTGTGGGAGAACAACTCCATTTGGCTCACTAACTTCACACACCATCAGGCTTCCAAGCAGCTCTCAAGGAAACTCAATTTTCACACTCTATGCTTAGTGTCTTTTGATTGCATTATCTAGGAATGAACCTGGTAGAGCATCCCACACAAACGAATGCTCCACATGCGGGTTTCACATGCCACCAACTCCACATTCACAGGCAACTTCAGCACCACAGCTGTTTTCAGATAGAACTCAATGCAAAGGCTCTGGACGCAAATATTGGTGTGAGAGCTAATTCAATCAAGGAAACACTGCATGTTGGTGAAGGGCATATTGTGGAAGGATCAGCCGAGTGGTTCTTGTGGGAGAACAACTCCATTTGGCTCACTAACTTCACACACCATCAGGCTTCCAAGCAGCTCTCAAGGAAACTCAGTTTTCACACTCTATGCTTAGTGCCCTTTGAGTGCCTAGGACTGAAATGAAGCTTGGTGAGCATCCCACACAAACGAATGCTCCACATGCGGGTTTCACATGACACCAACTCCACATTCTCAGGCAACTTCAGCGCCACAGCCGTTTTCAGATAGCCCTCAATGCAAAGGCTCTAGAAGCAAATATTTTTGTGAGAGCTAATTCAATCAAGGAAACACTGCATGTTGGTGAAGGGCATATTGAAGAAGGATCAGCCGAGTGGTTCTTGTGGGAGAACAACTCCATTTGGCTCACTAACTTCACACACCATCAGGCTTCCAAGCAGCTCTCAAGAAAACTCAGTTTTCACACTCTATGCTTAGTGCCTTTTGATTGCATTATCTAGGAATGAACCTGGTAGAGCATCCCACACAAACGAATGCTCCACATGCGGGTTTCACATGACACCAACTCCACATTCACAGGCAACTTCAGCGCCACAGCCGTTTTCAGATAGCCCTCAATGCAATGGCTCTGGACGCAAATATTGGTGTGAGAGCTAATTCAATCAAGGAAACACTGCATGTTGGTGAAGGGCATATTGTGGAAGCATCAGCCGAGTGGTTCTTGTGGGAGAACAACTCCATTTGGCTCACTAACTTCACACACCATCAGGCTTCCAAGCAGCTCTCAAGGAAACTCAGTTTTCACACTCTATGCTTAGTGCCCTTTGAGTGCCTAGGACTGAAATGAAGCTTGGTGAGCATCCCACACAAACCAATGCTCCACATGCGGGTTTCACATGCCACCAACTCCACATTCTCAGGCAACTTCAGCGCCACAGCCGTTTTCAGATAGCCCTCAATGCAAAGGCTCTACACGCAAATATTGGTATGAGAGCTAATTCAATCAAAGAAATACTGCATGTTGGTGAAGGGCATATTGAAGAAGGATCAGCCGAGTGGTTCTTGTGGGAGAACAACTCCATTTGGCTCACTAACTTCACACACCATCAGGCTTCTAAGCAGCTCTCAAGGAAACTCAATTTTCACACTCTATGCTTAGTGCCCTTTGAGTGCCTAGGACTGAAATGAAGCTTGGTGAGCATCCCACACAAACCAATGCTCCACATGCGGGTTTCACATGCAACCAACTCCACATTCTCAGGCAACTTCAGCTCCACAGCCGTTTTCAGATAGCCCTCAATGCAAAGGCTCTACACGCAAATATTGGTGTGAGAGCTGATTGAATCAAAGAAATACTGCATGTTGGTGAAGGGCATATTGAAGAAGGATCAGCCGAGTGGTTCTTGTGGGAGAACAACTCCATTTGGCTCACTAACTTCACACACCATCAGGCTTCTAAGCAGCTCTCAAGGAAACTCAATTTTCACACTCTATGCTTAGTGCCCTTTGAGTGCATTATCTAGGAATGAACCTGGTAGAGCATCCCACACAAACGAATGCTCCACATGCGGGTTTCACATGCCACCAACTCCACATTCACAGGCAACTTCAGCGCCACAGCCGTTTTCAGATAGCCCTCAATGCAAAGGCTCTAGATGCAAATATTGGTGTGAGAGCTAATTCAATCAAGGAAACACTGCATGTTGGTGAAGGGCATATTGAAGAAGGATCAGCCGAGTGGTTCTTGTGGGAGAACAACTCCATCTGGCTCACTAACTTCACACACCATCAGGCTTCCAAGCAGCTCTCAAGGAAACTCAGTTTTCACACTCTATGCTTAGTGCCCTTTGAGTGCCTAGGACTGAAATGAAGCTTGGTGAGCATCCCACACAAACGAATGCTCCACATGCGGGTTTCACAAGACACCAACTCCACATTCACAGGCAACTTCAGCGCCACAGCCGTTTTCAGATAGCCCTCAATGCAATGGCTCTGGACGCAAATATTTTTGTGAGAGCTAATTCAATCAAGGAAACACTGCATGTTGGTGAAGGGCATATTGAAGAAGGATCAGCCGAGTGGTTCTTGTGGGAGAACAACTCCATTTGGCTCACTAACTTCACACACCATCAGGCTTCCAAGCAGCTCTCAAGAAAACTCAGTTTTCACACTCTATGCTTAGTGCCCTTTGAGTGCATTATCTAGGAATGAACCTGGTAGAGCATCCCACACAAACGAATGCTCCACATGCGGGTTTCACATGCCACCAACTCCACATTCACAGGCAACTTCAGTGCCACAGCCGTTTTCAGATAGCCCTCAATGCAAAGGCTCTACACGCAAATATTGGTGTGAGAGCTAATTCAATCAAGGAAACACTGCATGTTGGTGAAGGGCATATTGAAGAAGGATCAGCCGAGTGGTTCTTGTGAGAGAACAACTCCATTTGGCTCACTAACTTCACTCACCATCAGGCTTCCAAGCAGCTCTCAAGGAAACTCAGTTTTCACACTCTATGCTTAGTGCCCTTTGAGTGCCTAGGACTGAAATGAATCTTGGAGAGCATCCCACACAAACGAATGCTCCACATGCGGGTTTCACATGCCACCAACTCCACATTCACAGGCAACTTCAGCGCCACAGCCTTTTTCAGATAGCCCTCAATGCAAAGGCTCTAGATGCAAATATTGGTGTGAGAGCTAATTCAATCAAGGAAACACTGCCTGTTGGTGAAGGGCATATTGAAGAAGGATCAGCCGAGTGGTTCTTGTGGGAGAACAACTCCATTTGGCTCACTAACTTCACACACCATCAGGCTTCCAAGCAGCTCTCAAGAAAACTCAGTTTTCACACTCTATGCTTAGTGCCCTTTGAGTGCCTAGGACTGAAATGAAGCTTGGTGAGCATCCCACACAAACGAATGCTCCACATGCGGGTTTCACATGCCACCAACTCCACATTCACAGGCAACTTCAGTGCCACAGCCGTTTTCAGATAGCCCTCAATGCAAAGGCTCTAGACGCAAATATTGGTGTGAGAGCTAATTCAATCAAGGAAACACTGCATGTTGGTGAAGGGCATATTGAAGAAGGATCAGCCGAGTGGTTCTTGTGGGAGAACAACTCCATTTGGCTCACTAACTTCACACACCATCAGGCTTCCAAGCAGCTCTCAAGAAAACCTCATATTCACACTCTATGCTTAGTGCCCTTTGAGTGCCTAGGACTAAAATGAAGCTTGATGAGCATCCCACACAAACGAATGCTCCACATGCGGGTTTCACATGCCACCAACTCCACATTCACAGGCAACTTCAGCGCCACAGCCGTTTTCAGATAGCCCTCAATGCAAAGGCGCTAGACGCAAATATTGGTGTGAGAGCTAATTCAATCAAGGAAACACTGCATGTTGGTGAAGGGCATATTGAAGAAGGATCAGCCGAGTGGTTCTTGTGGAAGAACAACTCCATTTGGCTCACTAACTTCACACACCATCAGGCTTCAGAGGAGCTCTCAAGGAAACTCAGTTTTCACACTCTTTGCTTAGTGCCCTTTGAGTGCCTAGGACTGAAATGAACCTGGTAGAGCATCCCACACAAACGAATGCTCCACATGCGGGTTTCACATGCCACCAACTCCACATTCTCAGGCAACTTCAGCGCCACAGCCGTTTTCAGATAGCCCTCAATGCAAAGGCTCTACACGCAAATATTGGTGTGAGAGCTGATTGAATCAAAGAAATACTGCATGTTGGTGAAGGGCATATTGAAGAAGGATCAGCCGAGTGGTTCTTGTGGGAGAACAACTCCATTTGGCTCACTAACTTCACACACCATCAGGCTTCTAAGCAGCTCTCAAGGAAACTCAATTTTCACACTCTATGCTTAGTGCCCTTTGAGTGCATTATCTAGGAATGAACCTGGTAGAGCATCCCACACAAACGAATGCTCCACATGCGGGTTTCACATGCCACCAACTCCACATTCTCAGGCAACTTCAGCGCCACAGCCGTTTTCAGACAGCCCTCAATGCAAAGGCTCTAGACGCAAATATTGGCGTGAGAGCTGATTCAATCAAGGAAACACTGCATGTTGGTGAAGGGCATATTGTGGAAGCATCAGCCGAGTGGTTCTTGTGAGAGAACAACTCCATTTGGCTCACTAACTTCACACACCATCAGGCTTCAGAGGAGCTCTCTAGGAACCTCAGTTTTCACACTCTATGCTTAGTGCCCGTTGAGTGCATTATCTAGAAATGAAGCTTGGTAGAGCATCCCACACAAACGAATGCTCCACATGCGGGTTTCACATGCCACCAACTCCACATTCTCAGGCAACTTCAGCGCCACAGCCGTTTTCAAAAAGCCCTCAATGCAAAGGCTGTACACGCAAATATTGGTGTGAGAGCTAATTCAATCAAGGAAACACTGCATGTTGGTGAAGGGCATATTGAAGAAGGATCAGCCGAGTGGTTGTTGTGGGAGAACAACTCCATTTGGCTCACTAACTTCACACACCATCAGGCTTCAGAGGAGCTCTCAAGGAAACTCAGTTTTCACACTCTATGCTTAGTGCCCTTTGAGTGCCTAGGACTGAAATGAAGCTTGGTGAGCATCCCACACAAACCAATGCTCCACATGCGGGTTTCAGTTGCCACCAAATCCACATTCTCAGGCAACTTCAGCGCCACAGCCGTTTCAGATAGCCCTCAATGCAAAGGCTTTAGATGCAAATATTGGTGTGAGAGCTAATTCAATCAAGGAAACACTGCATGTTGGTGAAGGGCATATTGAAGAAGGATCAGCCGAGTGGTTCTTGTGGGAGAACAACTCCATTTGGCTCACTAACTTCACACACCATCAGGCTTCCAAGCAGCTCTCAAGGAAACTCAGTTTTCACACTCTATGCTTAGTGCACTTTGAGTGCATTATCTAGCAATTAACCTGGTAGAGCATCCCACACAAACGAATGCTCCACATGCGGGTTTCACGTGCCACCAACTCCACATTCTCAGGCAACTTCAGCGCCACAGCTCTTTTCAGATAGCCCTCAATGCAAAGGCTCTAGACGCAAATATTGGTGTGAGAGCTAATTCAATCAAGGAAACACTGCATGTTGGTGAAGGGCATATTGAAGAAGGATCAGCCGAGTGGTTCTTGTGGGAGAACAACTCCATTTGGCTCACTAACTTCACACACCATCAGGCTTCCAAGCAGCTCTCAAGAAAACCTAGTTTTCACACTCTATGCTTAGTGCCCTTTGAGTGCCTAGGACTGAAATGAAGCTTGGTGAGCATCCCACACAAACGAATGCTCCACATGCGGGTTTCACGTGCCACCAACTCCACATTCTCAGGCAACTTCAGCGCCACAGCCGTTTTAAGATAGCCCTCAATGCAAAGGCTCTAGACGCAAATATTGGTGTGAGAGCTAATTCAATCAAGGAAACACTGCATGTTGGTGAAGGGCATATTGAAGAAGGATCAGCCGAGTGGTTCTTGTGGGAGAACAACTCCATTTGGCTCACTAACTTCACACACCATCAGGCTTCCAAGCAGCTCTCAAGGAAACTCAGTTTTCACACTCTATGCTTAGTGCCCTTTGAGTGCAATATCTAGGAATGAACCTGGTAGAGCATCCCACACAAACGAATGCTCCACATGCGGGTTTCACATGCCACCAACTCCACATTCACAGGCAACTTCAGCGCCACAGCCGTTTTCAGATAGCCCTCAATGTAAAGGATCTAGATGAAAATATTGGTGTGAGAGCTAATAATATCAAGGAAACACTGCATGTTGGTGAAGGGCATATTGTGGAAGGATCAGCCAAGTGGTTCTTGTGGGAGAACAACTCCATTTGGCTCACTAACTTCACACACCATCAGGCTTCCAAGCAGCTCTCAAGAAAACCTAGTATTCACACTCTATGCTTAGTGCCCTTTGAGTGCCTAGGACTAAAATGAAGCTTGATGAGCATCCCACACAAACGAATGCTCCACATGCGGGTTTCACATGCCACCAACTCCACATTCTCAGGCAACTTCAGCGCCACAGCCGTTTTCAGATAGCCCTCAATGCAAAGGCTCTAGATGCAAATATTGGTGTGAGAGCTGATTGAATCAAAGAAATACTTCATGTTGGTGAAGGGCATATTGAAGAAGGATCAGCCGAGTGGTTCTTGTGGGAGAACAACTCCATTTGGCTCACTAACTTCACACACCATCAGGCTTCCAAGCAGCTCTCAAGAAAACCTAGTATTCACACTCTATGCTTAGTGCCCTTTGAGTGCCTAGGACTGAAATGAATCTTGATGAGCATCCCACACAAACGAATGCTCCACATGCGGGTTTCACATGCCACCAACTCCACATTCTCAGGCAACTTCAGCGCCACAGCCGTTTTCAGATAGCCCTCAATGCAAAGGCTCTAGATGCAAATATTGGTGTGAGAGCTGATTCAATCAAAGAAATACTTCATGTTGGTGAAGGGCATATTGAAGAAGGATCAGCCGAGTGGTTCTTGTGGGAGAACAACTCCATTTGGCTCACTAACTTCACACACCATCAGGCTTCCAAGCAGCTCTCAAGGAAACTCAATTTTCACACTCTATGCTTAGTGCCCTTTGATTGCATTATCTAGGAATGAACCTGGTAGAGCATCCCACACAAACGAATGCTCCACATGCGGGTTTCACATGCCACCAACTCCACATTCACAGGCAACTTCAGCGCCACAGCCGTTTTCAGATAGCCCTCAATGCAATGGCTCTAGACGCAAATATTGGTGTGAGAGCTAATTCAATCAAGGAAACACTGCATGTTGGTGAAGGGCATATTGAAGAAGGATCAGCCGAGTGGTTCTTGTGGGAGAACAACTCCATTTGGCTCACTAACTTCACACACCATCAGGCTTCCAAGCAGCTCTCAAGGAAACTCAGTTTTCACACTCTAGGCTTAGTGCCCTTTGAGTGCCTAAGACTGAAATGAAACTTGATGAGCATCCCACACAAACGAATGCTCCACATGCGGGTTTCACATGCCACCAACTCCACATTCTCAGGCAACTTCAGCGCCACAGCCGTTTTCAGAGAGCCCTCAATGCAAAGGCTCTAGATGCAAATATTGGTGTGAGAGCTGATTGGATCAAAGAAATACTTCATGTTGGTGAAGGGCATATTGTGGAAGGATCAGCCGAGTGGTTCTTGTGGGAGAAAAACTCCATTTGGCTCACTAACTTCACACACCATCAGGCTTAAAAGCAGCTCTCAAGGAAACTCAATTTTCACACTCTATGCTTAGTGCCCTTTGAGTGCATTATCTAGGAATGAACCTGGTAGAGCATCCCACACAAACGAATGCTCCACATGCGGGTTTCACATGCCACAAACTCCACATTCACAGGCAACTTCAGCGCCACAGCCGTTTTCAGATAGCCCTCAATGTAAAGGATCTAGATGAAAATATTGGTGTGAGAGCTAATAATATCAAGGAAACACTGCATGTTGGTGAAGGGCATATTGTGGAAGGATCAGCCAAGTGGTTCTTGTGGGAGAACAACTCCATTTGGCTCACTAACTTCACACACCATCAGGCTTCAGAGGAGCTCTCAAGGAAACTCAGTTTTCACACTCTATGCTTAGTGCCCTTTGAGTGCCTAGGACTGAAATGAAGCTTGGTGAGCATCCCACACAAACGAATGCTCCACATGCGGGTTTCAGTTGCCACCAACTCCACATTCTCAGGCAACTTCAGCGCCACAGCCGTTTTCAGATAGCCCTCAATGCAAAGGCTTTAGATGCAAATATTGGTGTGAGAGCTAATTCAATCAAGGAAACACTGCATGTTGGTGAAGGGCATATTGAAGAAGGATCAGCCGAGTGGTTCTTGTGGGAGAACAACTCCATTTGGCTCACTAACTTCACACACCATCAGGCTTCCAAGCAGCTCTCAAGAAAACCTCATATTCACACTCTATGCTTAGTGCCCTTTGAGTGCCTAGGACTGAAATGAAGCTTGGTGAGCATCCCACACAAACGAATGCTCCACATGCGGGTTTCACGTGCCACCAACTCCACATTCTCAGGCAACTTCAGCGCCACAGCCGTTTTCAGATAGCCCTCAATGCAAAGGCTCTAGACGCAAATATTGGTGTGAGAGCTAATTCAATCAAGGAAACACTGCATGTTGGTGAAGGGCATATTGAAGAAGGATCAGCCGAGTGGTTCTTTTGGGAGAACAACTCCATTTGGCTCACTAACTTCACACACCATCAGGCTTCCAAGCAGCTCTCAAGGAAACTCAGTTTTCACACTCTATGCTTAGTGCCCTTTGAGTGCAATATCTAGGAATGAACCTGGTAGAGCATCCCACACAAACGAATGCTCCACATGCGGGTTTCACATGCCACCAACTCCACATTCACAGGCAACTTCAGCGCCACAGCCGTTTTCAGATAGCCCTCAATGTAAAGGATCTAGATGAAAATATTGGTGTGAGAGCTAATAATATCAAGGAAACACTGCATGTTGGTGAAGGGCATATTGTGGAAGGATCAGCCAAGTGGTTCTTGTGGGAGAACAACTCCATTTGGCTCACTAACTTCACACACCATCAGGCTTCCAAGCAGCTCTCAAGGAAACTCAGTTTTCACACTCTATGCTTAGTGCCCTTTGAGTGCCTAGGACTGAAATGAATCTTGATGAGCATCCCACACAAACGAATGCTCCACATGCGGGTTTCACATGCCACCAACTCCACATTCTCAGGCAACTTCAGCGCCACAGCCGTTTTCAGATAGCCCTCAATGCAAAGGCTCTAGATGCAAATATTGGTGTGAGAGCTGATTGAATCAAAGAAATACTTCATGTTGGTGAAGGGCATGTTGAAGAAGGATCAGCCGAGTGGTTCTTGTGGGAGAACAACTCCATTTGGCTGACTAACTTCACACACCATCAGGCTTCCAAGCAGCTCTCAAGAAAACCTAGTATTCACACTCTATGCTTAGTGCACTTTGAGTGCCTAGGACTGAAATGAATCTTGATGAGCATCCCACACAAACGAATGCTCCACATGCGGGTTTCACATGCCACCAACTCCACATTCTCAGGCAACTTCAGCGCCACAGCCGTTTTCAGATAGCCCTCAATGCAAAGGCTCTAGATGCAAATATTGGTGTGTGAGCTGATTCAATCAAAGAAATACTTCATGTTGGTGAAGGGCATATTGAAGAAGGATCAGCCGAGTGGTTCTTGTGGGAGAACAACTCCATTTGGCTCACTAACTTCACACACCATCAGGCTTCCAAGCAGCTCTCAAGGAAACTCAGTTTTCACACTCTATGCTTAGTGCCCTTTGAGTGCCTAGGACTGAAATGAAGCTTGGTGAGCATCCCACACAAACGAATGCTCCACATGCGGGTTTCACATGCCACCAACTCCACATTCTCAGGCAACTTCAGCGCCTTAGCCGTTTTCAGATAGCCCTCAATGCTAAGGCTCTAGACGCAAATATTGGTGTGAGAGCTAATTCAATCAAGGAAACACTGCATGTTGGTGAAGGGCATATTGAAGAAGGATCAGCCGAGTGGTTCTTGTGGGAGAACAACTCCATTTGGCTCACTAACTTCACACACCATCAGGCTTCCAAGCAGCTCTCAAGAAAACCTAGTTTTCACACTCTATGCTTAGTGCCCTTTGAGTGCCTAGGACTGAAATGAAGCTTGGCGAGCATCCCACACAAACGAATGCTCCACATGCGGGTTTCACGTGCCACCAACTCCACATTCTCAGGCAACTTCAGCGCCACAGCCGTTTTCAGATAGCCCTCAATGCAAAGGCTCTAGACGCAAATATTGGTGTGAGAGTTGATTGAATCAAAGAAATACTTCATGTTGGTGAAGGGCATATTGAAGAAGGATCAGCCGAGTGGTTCTTGTGGGAGAACAACTCCATTTGGCTCACTAACTTCACACACCATCAGGCTTCCAAGCAGCTCTCAAGGAAACTCAATTTTCACACTCTATGCTTATTGCCCTTTGATTGCCTTATCTAGGAATGAACCTGGTAGAGCATCCCACACAAACGAATGCTCCACATGCGGGTTTCACATGCCACCAACTCCACATTCACAGGCAACTTCAGCGCCACAGCCGTTTTCAGATAGCCCTCAATGCAATGGCTCTGGACGCAAATATTTGTGTGAGAGCTAATTCAATAAAGGAAACACTGCATGTTGGTGAAGGGCATATTGAAGAAGGATCAGCCGAGTGGTTCTTGTGGGAGAACAACTCCATTTGGTTCACTAACTTCACACACCACCAGGCTTCCAAGCAGCTCTCAAGGAAACTCAGTTTTCACACTCTATGCTTAGTGCCCTTTGAGTGCCTAGGACTGAAATGAAGCTTGGTGAGCATCCCACACCAACGAATGCTCCACATGCGGGTTTCACATGCCACCAACTCCACATTCTCAGGCAACTTCAGCGCCACAGCCGTTTTCAGATAGCCCTCAATGCAAAGGCTCTACACGCAAATATTGGTGTGAGAGCTGATTGAATCAAAGAAATACTGCATGTTGGTGAAGGGCGTATTGAAGAAGGATCAGCCGAGTGGTTCTTGTGGGAGAACAACTCCATTTGGCTCACTAACTTCACACACCATCAGGCTTCCAAGCAGCTCTCAAGGAAACTCAATTTTCACACTCTATGCTTAGTGCCTTTTGAGTGCATTCTTTAGGAATGAACCTGGTAGAGCATCCCACACAAACGAATGCTCCACATGCGGGTTTCACATGACACCAACTCCACATTCACAGGCAACTTCAGCGCCACAGCCGTTTTCAGATAGCCCTCAATGCAAAGGCTCTAGATGCAAATATTGGTGTGAGAGCTAATTCAATCAAGGAAACACTGCATGTTGGTGAAGGGCATATTGTGGAAGGATCAGCCGAGTGGTTCTTGTGAGAGAACAACTCCATTTGGCTCACTAACTTCACACACCATCAGGCTTCCAAGCAGCTCTCAAGGAAACTCAGTTTTCACACTCTATGCTTAGTGCCCTTTGAGTGCCTAGGACTGAAATGAAGCTTGGTGAGCATCCCACACAAACGAATGCTCCACATGCGGGTTTCACATGCCACCAACTCCACATTCACAGGCAACTTCAGCGCCACAGCCGTTTTCAGATAGCCCTCAATGCAAAGGCTCTACACGCAAATATTGGTGTGAGAGCTAATTCAATTAAGGAAACACTGCATGTTGGTGAAGGGCATATTGAAGAAGGATCAGCCGAGTGGTTCTTGTGGGAGAACAACTCCATTTGGCTCACTAACTTCACACACCATCAGGCTTCCAAGCAGCTCTCAAGGAAACTCAGTTTTCACACTCTATGCTTAGTGCCCTTTGAGTGCCTAGGACTGAAATGAAACTTGGTGAGCATCCCACACAAACGAATGCTCCACATGCGGGTTTCACATGCCACCAACTCCACATTCTCAGGCAACTTCAGCGCCACAGCCGTTTTCAGATAGCCCTCAATGCAAAGGCTCTACACGCAAATATTGGTGTGAGAGCTAATTCAATCAAGGAAACACTGCATGTTGGTGAAGGGCATATTGAAGAAGGATCAGCCGAGTGGTTCTTGTGGGAGAACAACTCCATTTGGCTCACTAACTTCACACACCATCAGGCTTCCAAGCAGCTCTCAAGGAAACTCAGTTTTCACACTCTATGCTTAGTGCCCTTTGAGTGCCTAGGACTGAAATGAAACTTGATGAGCATCCCACACAAACGAATGCTCCACATGCGGGTTTCACATGACACCAACTCCACATTCACAGGCAACTTCAGCGCCACAGCCGTTTTCAGATAGCCCTCAATGCAAAGGCTCTACACGCAAATATTGGTGTGAGAGCTAATTCAATCAAGGAAACACTGCATGTTGGTGAAGGGCATATTGAAGAAGGATCAGCTGAGTGGTTCTTGTGGAAGAACAACTCCATTTGGCTCACTAACTTCACACACCATCAGGCTTCCAAGCAGCTCTCAAGGAAACTCAGTTTTCACACTCTATGCTTAGTGCACTTTGAGTGCATTATCTAGAAATTAACCTGGTAGAGCATCCCACACAAACGAATGCTCCACATGCGGGTTTCACGTGCCACCAACTCCACATTCTCAGGCAACTTCAGCGCCACAGCCGTTTTCAGATAGCCCTCAATGCAAAGGCTCTAGATGCAAATATTGGTGTGAGAGCTAATTCAATCAAGGAAACACTGCATGTTGGTGAAGGGCATATTGTGGAAGGATCAGCCGAGTGGTTCTTGTGAGAGAACAACTCCATTTGGCTCACTAACTTCACACACCATCAGGCTTCCAAGCAGCTCTCAAGGAAACTCAGTTTTCACACTCTATGCTTAGTGCCCTTTGAGTGCCTAGGACTGAAATGAAGCTTGGTGAGCATCCCACACAAACGAATGCTCCACATGCGGGTTTCACATGCCACCAACTCCACATTCACAGGCAACTTCAGCGCCACAGCCGTTTTCAGATAGCCCTCAATGCAAAGGCTCTAGATGCAAATATTGGTGTGAGAGCTAATTCAATCAAGGAAACACTGCATGTTGGTGAAGGGCATATTGAAGAAGGATCAGCCGAGTGGTTCTTGTGGGAGAACAACTCCATTTGGCTCACTAACTTCACACACCATCAGGCTTCCAAGCAGCTCTCAAGGAAACTCAGTTTTCACACTCTATGCTTAGTGCCCTTTGAGTGCATTATCTAGAAATGAACCTGGTAGAGCATCCCACACAAACGAATGCTCCACATGCGGGTTTCACATGCCACCAACTCCACATTCACAGGCAACTTCAGCGCCACAGCCGTTTTCAGATAGCCCTCAATGCAAAG
This sequence comes from Ochotona princeps, assembly GCF_030435755.1. NCBI lineage: Eukaryota > Metazoa > Chordata > Mammalia > Lagomorpha > Ochotonidae > Ochotona > Ochotona princeps. Next base: position 15,702 of record NW_026700261.1, on the reverse strand, counting down.
GCTCTACACGCAAATATTGGTGTGAGAGCTAATTCAATCAAGGAAACACTGCATGTTGGTGAAGGGCATATTGAAGAAGGATCAGCCGAGTGGTTCTTGTGGGAGAACAACTCCATTTGGCTCACTAACTTCACACACCATCAGGCTTCCAAGCAGCTCTCAAGGAAACTCAGTTTTCACACTCTATGCTTAGTGCCCTTTGAGTGCCTAGGACTGAAATGAAACTTGGTGAGCATCCCACACAAACGAATGCTCCACATGCGGGTTTCACATGCCACCAACTCCACATTCTCAGGCAACTTCAGCGCCACAGCCGTTTTCAGATAGCCCTCAATGCAAAGGCTCTAGAGCCAAATATTGGTATGAGAGCTAATTCAATCAAGGAAACACAGCCTGTTGGTGAAGGGCATATTGAAGAAGGATCAGCCGAGTGGTTCTTGTGGGAGAACATCTCCATTTGGCTCACTAACTTCACACACCATCAGGCTTCCAAGCAGCTCTCAAGAAAACTCAGTTCTCACACTCTATGCTTAGTGCCCTTTGAGTGCCTAGGAGTGAAATGAAGCTTGATGAGCATCCCACACAAACGAATGCTCCACATGCGGGTTTCACATGCCACCAACTCCACATTCTCAGGCAACTTCAGCGCCACAGCCGTTTTCAGATAGCCCTCAATGCAAAGGCTCTATATGCAAATATTGGTGTGAGAGCTGATTGAATCAAAGAAATACTTCATGTTGGTGAAGGGCATATTGAAGAAGGATCAGCCGAGTGGTTCTTGTGGGAGAACAACTCCATTTGGCTCACTAACTTCACACACCATCAGGCTTCCAAGCAGCTCTCAAGAAAACTCAATTTTCACACTCTATGCTTAGTGCCCTTTGATTGCATTATCTAGGAATGAACCTGGTAGAGCATCCCACACAAACGAATGCTCCACATGCGGGTTTCACATGCCACCAACTCCACATTCACAGGCAACTTCAGCGCCACAGCCGTTTTCAGATAGCCCTCAATGCAATGGCTCTGGACGCAAATATTGGTGTGAGAGCTAATTCAATCAAGGAAACACTGCATGTTGGTGAAGGGCATATTGAAGAAGGATCAGCCGAGTGGTTCTTGTGGGAGAACAACTCCATTTGGCTCACTAACTTCACACACCATCAGGCTTCCAAGCAGCTCTCAAGAAAACCTAGTATTCACACTCTATGCTTAGTGCTCATTGAGTGCCTAGGACTGAAATGAAACTTGATCAGCATCCCACACAAACGAATGCTCCACATGCGGGTTTCACATGCCACCAACTCCACATTCTCAGGCAACTTCAGCGCCACAGCCGTTTTCAGAGAGCCCTCAATGCAAAGGCTCTAGATGCAAATATTGGTGTGAGAGCTGATTGAATCAAAGAAATACTTCATGTTGGTGAAGGGCATATTGAAGAAGGATCAGCCGAGTGGTTCTTGTGGGAGAACAACTCCATTTGGCTCACTAACTTCACACACCATCAGGCTTCCAAGCAGCTCTCAAGGAAACTCAATTTTCACACTCTATGCTTAGTGCCCTTTGATTGCATTATCTAGGAATAAACCTGGTAGAGCATCCCACACAAACGAATGCTCCACATGCGGGTTTCACATGCCACCAACTCCACATTCACAGGCAACTTCAGCGCCACAACCGTTTTCAGATAGCCCTCAATGCAAAGGCTCTACACGCAAATATTGGTGTGAGAGCTGATTGAATCAAAGAAATACTGCATGTTGGTGAAGGGCGTATTGAAGAAGGATCAGCCGAGTGGTTCTTGTGGGAGAACAACTCCATTTGGCTCACTAACTTCACACACCATCAGGCTTCTAAGCAGCTCTCAAGGAAACTCAATTTTCACACTCTATGCTTAGTGCCCTTTGAGTGCATTATCTAGGAATGAAGCTGGTAGAGCATCCCACACAAACGAATGCTCCACATGCGGGTTTCACATGCCACCAACTCCACATTCACAGGCAACTTCAGCGCCACAGCCGTTTTCAGATAGCCCTCAATGCAAAGCCTCTAGATGCAAATATTGGTGTGAGAGCTAATTCAATCAAGGAAACACTGCATGTTGGTGAAGGGCATATTGTGGAAGGATCAGCCAAGTGGTTCTTGTGAGAGAACAACTCCATTTGGCTCACTAACTTCACACACCATCAGGCTTCCAAGCAGCTCTCAAGGAAACTCATTTTTCACACTCTATGCTTAGTGCCCTTTGAGTGCCTAGGACTGAAATGAAGCTTGGTGAGCATCCCACACAAACGAATGCTCCACATGCGGGTTTCACATGACACCAACTCCACATTCACAGGCAACTTCAGCGCCACAGCCGTTTTCAGATAGCCCTCAATGCAAAGGCTCTAGAAGCAAATATTTTTGTGAGAGCTAATTCAATCAAGGAAACACTGCATGTTGGTGAAGGGCATATTGAAGAAGGATCAGCCGAGTGGTTCTTGTGGGAGAACAACTCCATTTGGCTCACTAACTTCACACACCATCAGGCTTCCAAGCAGCTCTCAAGAAAACTCAGTTTTCACACTCTATGCTTAGTGCCCTTTGAGTGCATTATCTAGGAATGAACCTGGTAGAGCATCCCACACAAACGAATGCTCCACATGCGGGTTTCACATGCCACCAACTCCACATTCTCAGGCAACTTCAGTGCCACAGCCGTTTTCAGATAGCCCTCAATGCAAAGGCTCTAGATGCAAATATTGGTGTGAGAGCTAATTCAATCAAGGAAACCCTGCATGTTGGTGAAAGGCATATTGAAGAAGGATCAGCCGAGTGGTTCTTGTGGGAGAACAACTCCATTTGGCTCACTAACTTCACACACCATCAGGCTTCCAAGCAGCTCTCAAGGAAACTCAGTTTTCACACTCTATGCTTAGTGCCCTTTGAGTGCCTAGGACTGAAATGAAGCTTGGTGAGCATCCCACACAAACGAATGCTCCACATGCGGGTTTCACATGCCACCAACTCCACATTCACAGGCAACTTCAGCGCCACAGCCGTTTTCAGATAGCCCTCAATGCAAAGGCTCTAGATGCAAATATTGGTGTGAGAGCTAATTCAATCAAGGAAACACTGCATGTTGGTGAAGGGCATATTGTGGAAGGATCAGCCGAGTGGTTCTTGTGGGAGAACAACTCCATTTGGCTCACTAACTTCACACACCATCAGGCTTCCAAGCAGCTCTCAAGAAATCCTCGTATTCACACTCTATGCTTAGTGCCCTTTGAGTGCCTAGGACTGAAATGAAGCTTGGTGAGCATCCCACACAAACGAATGCTCCACATGCGGGTTTCACATGCCACCAACTCCACATTCTCAGGCAACTTCAGCGCCACAGCCGTTTTCAGATAGCCCTCAATGCAAAGGCTCTACACGCAAATATTGGTGTGAGAGCTAATTCAATCAAGGAAACACTGCATGTTGGTGAAGGGCATATTGAAGAAGGATCAGCCGAGTGGTTCTTGTGGGAGAACAACTCCATTTGGCTCACTAACTTCACACACCATCAGGCTTCCAAGCAGCTCTCAAGGAAACTCAGTTTTCACACTCTATGCTTAGTGCCCTTTGAGTGCCTAGGACTGAAATGAAACTTGATGAGCATCCCACACAAACGAATGCTCCACATGCGGGTTTCACATGACACCAACTCCACATTCACAGGCAACTTCAGCGCCACAGCCGTTTTCAGATAGCCCTCAATGCAAAGGCTCTACACGCAAATATTGGTGTGAGAGCTAATTCAATCAAGGAAACACTGCATGTTGGTGAAGGGCATATTGAAGAAGGATCAGCCGAGTGGTTCTTGTGGAAGAACAACTCCATTTGGCTCACTAACTTCACACACCATCAGGCTTCCAAGCAGCTCTCAAGGAAACTCAGTTTTCACACTCTATGCTTAGTGCACTTTGAGTGCATTATCTAGAAATTAACCTGGTAGAGCATCCCACACAAACGAATGCTCCACATGCGGGTTTCACGTGCCACCAACTCCACATTCTCAGGCAACTTCAGCGCCACAGCCGTTTTCAGATAGCCCTCAATGCAAAGGCTCTAGATGCAAATATTGGTGTGAGAGCTAATTCAATCAAGGAAACACTGCATGTTGGTGAAGGGCATATTGTGGAAGGATCAGCCGAGTGGTTCTTGTGAGAGAACAACTCCATTTGGCTCACTAACTTCACACACCATCAGGCTTCCAAGCAGCTCTCAAGGAAACTCAGTTTTCACACTCTATGCTTAGTGCCCTTTGAGTGCCTAGGACTGAAATGAAGCTTGGTGAGCATCCCACACAAACGAATGCTCCACATGCGGGTTTCACATGCCACCAACTCCACATTCACAGGCAACTTCAGCGCCACAGCCGTTTTCAGATAGCCCTCAATGCAAAGGCTCTAGATGCAAATATTGGTGTGAGAGCTAATTCAATCAAGGAAACACTGCATGTTGGTGAAGGGCATATTGAAGAAGGATCAGCCGAGTGGTTCTTGTGGGAGAACAACTCCATTTGGCTCACTAACTTCACACACCATCAGGCTTCCAAGCAGCTCTCAAGGAAACTCAGTTTTCACACTCTATGCTTAGTGCCCTTTGAGTGCATTATCTAGAAATGAACCTGGTAGAGCATCCCACACAAACGAATGCTCCACATGCGGGTTTCACATGCCACCAACTCCACATTCACAGGCAACTTCAGCGCCACAGCCGTTTTCAGATAGCCCTCAATGCAAAGGCTCTACACGCAAATATTGGTGTGAGAGCTAATTCAATCAAGGAAACACTGCATGTTGGTGAAGGGCATATTGAAGAAGGATCAGCCGAGTGGTTCTTGTGGGAGAACAACTCCATTTGGCTCACTAACTTCACACACCATCAGGCTTCCAAGCAGCTCTCAAGGAAACTCAGTTTTCACACTCTATGCTTAGTGCCCTTTGAGTGCCTAGGACTGAAATGAAACTTGGTGAGCATCCCACACAAACGAATGCTCCACATGCGGGTTTCACATGCCACCAACTCCACATTCTCAGGCAACTTCAGCGCCACAGCCGTTTTCAGATAGCCCTCAATGCAAAGGCTCTAGAGCCAAATATTGGTATGAGAGCTAATTCAATCAAGGAAACACAGCCTGTTGGTGAAGGGCATATTGTGGAAGGATCAGCCGAGTGGTTCTTGTGGGAGAACATCTCCATTTGGCTCACTAACTTCACACACCATCAGGCTTCCAAGCAGCTCTCAAGAAAACTCAGTTCTCACACTCTATGCTTAGTGCCCTTTGAGTGCCTAGGAGTGAAATGAAGCTTGATGAGCATCCCACACAAACGAATGCTCCACATGCGGGTTTCACATGCCACCAACTCCACATTCTCAGGCAACTTCAGCGCCACAGCCGTTTTCAGATAGCCCTCAATGCAAAGGCTCTATATGCAAATATTGGTGTGAGAGCTGATTGAATCAAAGAAATACTTCATGTTGGTGAAGGGCATATTGAAGAAGGATCAGCCGAGTGGTTCTTGTGGGAGAACAACTCCATTTGGCTCACTAACTTCACACACCATCAGGCTTCCAAGCAGCTCTCAAGAAAACTCAATTTTCACACTCTATGCTTAGTGCCCTTTGATTGCATTATCTAGGAATGAACCTGGTAGAGCATCCCACACAAACGAATGCTCCACATGCGGGTTTCACATGCCACCAACTCCACATTCACAGGCAACTTCAGCGCCACAGCCGTTTTCAGATAGCCCTCAATGCAATGGCTCTGGACGCAAATATTGGTGTGAGAGCTAATTCAATCAAGGAAACACTGCATGTTGGTGAAGGGCATATTGAAGAAGGATCAGCCGAGTGGTTCTTGTGGGAGAACAACTCCATTTGGCTCACTAACTTCACACACCATCAGGCTTCCAAGCAGCTCTCAAGAAAACCTAGTATTCACACTCTATGCTTAGTGCTCATTGAGTGCCTAGGACTGAAATGAAACTTGATCAGCATCCCACACAAACGAATGCTCCACATGCGGGTTTCACATGCCACCAACTCCACATTCTCAGGCAACTTCAGCGCCACAGCCGTTTTCAGAGAGCCCTCAATGCAAAGGCTCTAGATGCAAATATTGGTGTGAGAGCTGATTGAATCAAAGAAATACTTCATGTTGGTGAAGGGCATATTGAAGAAGGATCAGCCGAGTGGTTCTTGTGGGAGAACAACTCCATTTGGCTCACTAACTTCACACACCATCAGGCTTCCAAGCAGCTCTCAAGGAAACTCAATTTTCACACTCTATGCTTAGTGCCCTTTGATTGCATTATCTAGGAATAAACCTGGTAGAGCATCCCACACAAACGAATGCTCCACATGCGGGTTTCACATGCCACCAACTCCACATTCACAGGCAACTTCAGCGCCACAACCGTTTTCAGATAGCCCTCAATGCAAAGGCTCTACACGCAAATATTGGTGTGAGAGCTGATTGAATCAAAGAAATACTGCATGTTGGTGAAGGGCGTATTGAAGAAGGATCAGCCGAGTGGTTCTTGTGGGAGAACAACTCCATTTGGCTCACTAACTTCACACACCATCAGGCTTCTAAGCAGCTCTCAAGGAAACTCAATTTTCACACTCTATGCTTAGTGCCCTTTGAGTGCATTATCTAGGAATGAAGCTGGTAGAGCATCCCACACAAACGAATGCTCCACATGCGGGTTTCACATGCCACCAACTCCACATTCACAGGCAACTTCAGCGCCACAGCCGTTTTCAGATAGCCCTCAATGCAAAGCCTCTAGATGCAAATATTGGTGTGAGAGCTAATTCAATCAAGGAAACACTGCATGTTGGTGAAGGGCATATTGTGGAAGGATCAGCCAAGTGGTTCTTGTGAGAGAACAACTCCATTTGGCTCACTAACTTCACACACCATCAGGCTTCCAAGCAGCTCTCAAGGAAACTCAGTTTTCACACTCTATGCTTAGTGCCCTTTGAGTGCCTAGGACTGAAATGAAGCTTGGTGAGCATCCCACACAAACGAATGCTCCACATGCGGGTTTCACATGACACCAACTCCACATTCACAGGCAACTTCAGCGCCACATCCGTTTTCAGATAGCCCTCAATGCAAAGGCTCTAGAAGCAAATATTTTTGTGAGAGCTAATTCAATCAAGGAAACACTGCATGTTGGTGAAGGGCATATTGAAGAAGGATCAGCCGAGTGGTTCTTGTGGGAGAACAACTCCATTTGGCTCACTAACTTCACACACCATCAGGCTTCCAAGCAGCTCTCAAGAAAACTCAGTTTTCACACTCTATGCTTAGTGCCCTTTGAGTGCATTATCTAGGAATGAACCTGGTAGAGCATCCCACACAAACGAATGCTCCACATGCGGGTTTCACATGCCACCAACTCCACATTCTCAGGCAACTTCAGTGCCACAGCCGTTTTCAGATAGCCCTCAATGCAAAGGCTCTAGATGCAAATATTGGTGTGAGAGCTAATTCAATCAAGGAAACCCTGCATGTTGGTGAAAGGCATATTGAAGAAGGATCAGCCGAGTGGTTCTTGTGGGAGAACAACTCCATTTGGCTCACTAACTTCACACACCATCAGGCTTCCAAGCAGCTCTCAAGGAAACTCAGTTTTCACACTCTATGCTTAGTGCCCTTTGAGTGTCTAGGACTGAAATGAAGCTTGGTGAGCATCCCACACAAACGAATGCTCCACATGCGGGTTTCACATGCCACCAACTCCACATTCACAGGCAACTTCAGCGCCACAGCCGTTTTCAGATAGCCCTCAATGCAAAGGCTCTAGATGCAAATATTGGTGTGAGAGCTAATTCAATCAAGGAAACACTGCATGTTGGTGAAGGGCATATTGTGGAAGGATCAGCCGAGTGGTTCTTGTGGGAGAACAACTCCATTTGGCTCACTAACTTCACACACCATCAGGCTTCCAAGCAGCTCTCAAGAAATCCTCGTATTCACACTCTATGCTTAGTGCCCTTTGAGTGCCTAGGACTGAAATGAAGCTTGGTGAGCATCAGACACAAACGAATGCTCCACATGCGGGTTTCACATGCCACCAACTCCACATTCTCAGGCAACTTCAGCGCCACAGCCGTTTTCAGATAGCCCTCAATGCAAAGGCTCTAGATGCAAATATTGGTGTGAGAGCTAATTCAATCAAGGAAACACTGCATGTTGGTGAAGGGCATATTGAAGAAGGATCAGCCGAGTGGTTCTTGTGGGAGAACAACTCCATTTGGCTCACTAACTTCACACACCATCAGGCTTCCAAGCAGCTCTCAAGGAAACTCAGTTTTCACACTCTATGCTTAGTGCCCTTTGAGTGCATTATCTAGAAATGAACCTGGTAGAGCATCCCACACAAACGAATGCTCCACATGCGGGTTTCACATGCCACCAACTCCACATTCACAGGCAACTTCAGCGCCACAGCCGTTTTCAGATAGCCCTCAATGCAATGGCTCTGGACGCAAATATTGGTGTGAGAGCTAATTCAATCAAGGAAACACTGCATGTTGGTGAAGGGCATATTGAAGAAGGATCAGCCGAGTGGTTCTTGTGGGAGAACAACTCCATTTGGCTCACTAACTTCACACACCATCAGGCTTCCAAGCAGCTCTCAAGGAAACTCAGTTTTCACACTCTATGCTTAGTGCCCTTTGAGTGCCTAGGACTGAAATGAAGCTTGGTGAGCATCCCACACAAACGAATGCTCCACATGCGGGTTTCACATGCCACCAACTCCACATTCTCAGGCAACTTCAGCGCCACAGCCGTTTTCAGATAGCCCTCAATGCAAAGGCTCTAGATGCAAATATTGGTGTGAGAGCTAATTCAATCAAGGAAACACTGCATGTTGGTGAAGGGCATATTGAAGAAGGATCAGCCGAGTGGTTCTTGTGGGAGAACAACTCCATTTGGCTCACTAACTTCACACACCATCAGGCTTAAAAGCAGCTCTCAAGGAAACTCAGTTTTCACACTCTATGCTTAGTGCCCTTTGAGTGCATTATCTAGAAATGAACCTGGTAGAGCATCCCACACAAACGAATGCTCCACATGCGGGTTTCACATGCCACCAACTCCACATTCACAGGCAACTTCAGCGCCACAGCCGTTTTCAGATAGCCCTCAATGCAAAGGCTCTAGACGCAAATATTGGTGTGAGAGCTAATTCAATCAAGGAAACACTGCATGTTGGTGAAGGGCATATTGAAGAAGGATCAGCCGAGTGGTTCTTGTGGGAGAACAACTCCATTTGGCTCACTAACTTCACACACCATCAGGCTTCCAAGCAGCTCTCAAGAAAACCTAGTTTTCACACTCTATGCTTAGTGCCCTTTGAGTGCCTAGGACTGAAACGAAGCTTGGTGAGCATCCCACACAAACGAATGCTCCACATGCGGGTTTCACATGCCACCAACTCCACATTCTCAGGCAACTTCAGCGCCACAGCCGTTTTCAGATAGCCCTCAATGCAAAGGCTCTAGACGCAAATATTGGTGTGAGAGCTAATTCAATCAAGGAAACACTGCATGTTGGTGAAGGGCATATTGAAGAAGGATCAGCCGAGTGGTTCTTGTGGGAGAACAACTCCATTTGGCTCACTAACTTCACACACCATCAGGCTTCCAAGCAGCTCTCAAGGAAACTCAGTTTTCACACTCTATGCTTAGTGCCCTTTGAGTGCCTAGGACTGAAATGAAGCTTGGTGAGCATCCCACACAAACGAATGCTCCACATGCGGGTTTCACATGCCACCAACTCCACATTCTCAGGCAACTTCAGCGCCACAGTTTTTTTCAGATAGCCCTCAATGCAAAGGCTCTAGACGCAAATATTGGTGTGAGAGCTAATTCATCAAAGAAACACAGCCTGTGGTGAAGGGCATATTGAAGAAGGATCAGCCGAGTGGTTCTTGTGGGAGAACAACTCCATTTGGCTCACTAACTTCACACACCATCAGGCTTCCAAGCAGCTCTCAAGAAAACTCAGTTTTCACACTCTATGGTTAGTGCCCTTTGAGTGCCTAGGACTGAAATGAAGCTTGGTGAGCATCCCACACAAACGAATGCTCCACATGCGGGTTTCACATGCCACCAACTCCACATTCACAGGCAACTTCAGCGCCACAGCCGTTTTCAGATAGCCCTCAATGCAATGGCTCTGGACGCAAATATTGGTGTGAGAGCTAATTCAATCAAGGAAACACTGCATGTTGGTGAAGGGCATATTGAAGAAGGATCAGCCGAGTGGTTCTTGTGGGAGAACAACTCCATTTGGCTCACTAACTTCACACACCATCAGGCTTCCAAGCAGCTCTCAAGAAAACCTAGTATTCACACTCTATGCTTAGTGCTCATTGAGTGCCTAGGACTAAAATGAAACTTGATCAGCATCCCACACAAACGAATGCTCCACATGCGGGTTTCACATGCCACCAACTCCACATTCTCAGGCAACTTCAGCGCCACAGCCGTTTTCAGAGAGCCCTCAATGCAAAGGCTCTAGATGCAAATATTGGTGTGAGAGCTGATTGAATCAAAGAAATACTTCATGTTGGTGAAGGGCATATTGAAGAAGGATCAGCCGAGTGGTTCTTGTGGGAGAACAACTCCATTTGGCTCACTAACTTCACACACCATCAGGCTTCCAAGCAGCTCTCAAGGAAACTCAATTTTCACACTCTATGCTTAGTGCCCTTTGATTGCATTATCTAGGAATAAACCTGGTAGAGCATCCCACACAAACGAATGCTCCACATGCGGGTTTCACATGCCACCAACTCCACATTCACAGGCAACTTCAGCGCCTTAGCCGTTTTCAGATAGCCCTCAATGCTAAGGCTCTACACGCAAATATTGGTGTGAGAGCTGATTGAATCAAAGAAATACTGCATGTTGGTAAAGGGCGTATTGAAGAAGGATCAGCCGAGTGGTTCTTGTGGAGAACAACTCCATTTGGCTCACTAACTTCACACACCATCAGGCTTCTAAGCAGCTCTCAAGGAAACTCAATTTTCACACTCTATGCTTAGTGCCCTTGAGTGCATTATCTAGGAATGAAGCTGGTAGAGCATCCCACACAAACGAATGCTCCACATGCGGGGTTTCACATGCCACCAACTCCACATTCACAGGCAACTTCAGCGCCACAGCCGTTTTCAGATAGCCCTCAATGCAAAGCCTCTAGATGCAAATATTGGTGTGAGAGCTAATTCAATCAAGGAAACACTGCATGTTGGTGAAGGGCATATTGTGGAAGGATCAGCCAAGTGGTTCTTGTGAGAGAACAACTCCATTTGGCTCACTAACTTCACACACCATCAGGCTTCCAAGCAGCTCTCAAGGAAACTCAGTTTTCACACTCTATGCTTAGTGCCCTTTGAGTGCCTAGGGCTGAAATGAAGCTTGGTGAGCATCCCACACAAACGAATGCTCCACATGCGGGTTTCACATGACACCAACTCCACATTCACAGGCAACTTCAGCGCCACAGCCGTTTTCAGATAGTCCTCAATGCAAAGGCTCTAGAAGCAAATATTTTTGTGAGAGCTAATTCAATCAAGGAAACACTGCATGTTGGTGAAGGGCATATTGAAGAAGGATCAGCCGAGTGGTTCTTGTGGGAGAACAACTCCATTTGGCTCACTAACTTCACACACCATCAGGCTTCCAAGCAGCTCTCAAGAAAACTCAGTTTCACACTCTATGCTTAGTGCCCTTTGAGTGCATTATCTAGGAATGAACCTGGTAGAGCATCCCACACAAACGAATGCTCCACATGCGGGTTTTCACATGCCACCAACTCCACATTCTCAGGCAACTTCAGTGCCACAGCCGTTTTCAGATAGCCCTCAATGCAAAGGCTCTAGATGCAAATATTGGTGTGAGAGCTAATTCAATCAAGGAAACCCTGCATGTTGGTGAAAGGCATATTGAAGAAGGATCAGCCGAGTGGTTCTTGTGGGAGAACAACTCCATTTGGCTCACTAACTTCACACACCATCAGGCTTCCAAGCAGCTCTCAAGGAAACTCAGTTTTCACACTCTATGCTTAGTGCCCTTTGAGTGCCTAGGACTGAAATGAAGCTTGGTGAGCATCCCACACAAACGAATGCTCCACATGCGGGTTTCACATGCCACCAACTCCACATTCACAGGCAACTTCAGCGCCACAGCCGTTTTCAGATAGCCCTCAATGCAAAGGCTCTAGATGCAAATATTGGTGTGAGAGCTAATTCAATCAAGGAAACACTGCATGTTGGTGAAGGGCATATTGTGGAAGGATCAGCCGAGTGGTTCTTCTGGGAGAACAACTCCATTTGGCTCACTAACTTCACACACCATCAGGCTTCCAAGCAGCTCTCAAGAAATCCTCGTATTCACACTCTATGCTTAGTGCCCTTTGAGTGCCTAGGACTGAAATGAAGCTTGGTGAGCATCAGACACAAACGAATGCTCCACATGCGGGTTTCACATGCCACCAACTCCACATTCTCAGGCAACTTCAGCGCCACAGCCGTTTTCAGATAGCCCTCAATGCAAAGGCTCTAGATGCAAATATTGGTGTGAGAGCTAATTCAATCAAGGAAACACTGCATGTTGGTGAAGGGCATATTGAAGAAGGATCAGCCGAGTGGTTCTTGTGGGAGAACAACTCCATTTGGCTCACTAACTTCACACACCATCAGGCTTCCAAGCAGCTCTCAAGGAAACTCAGTTTTCACACTCTATGCTTAGTGCCCTTTGAGTGCATTATCTAGAAATGAACCTGGTAGAGCATCCCACACAAACGAATGCTCCACATGCGGGTTTCACATGCCACCAACTCCACATTCACAGGCAACTTCAGCGCCACAGCCGTTTGCAGATAGCCCTCATGCAATGGCTCTGGACGCAAATATTGGTGTGAGAGCTAATTCAATCAAGGAAACACTGCATGTTGGTGAAGGGCATATTGAAGAAGGATCAGCCGAGTGGTTCTTGTGGGAGAACAACTCCATTTGGCTCACTAACTTCACACACCATCAGGCTTCCAAGCAGCTCTCAAGGAAACTCAGTTTCACACTCTATGCTTAGTGCCCTTTGAGTGCCTAGGACTGAAATGAAGCTTGGTGAGCATCCCACACAAACGAATGCTCCACATGCGGGTTTCACATGCCACCAACTCCACATTCTCAGGCAACTTCAGCGCCACAGCCGTTTTCAGATAGCCCTCAATGCAAGGCTCTAGATGCAAATATTGGTGTGAGAGCTAATTCAATCAAGGAAACACTGCATGTTGGTGAAGGGCATATTGAAGAAGGATCAGCCGAGTGGTTCTTGTGGGAGAACAACTCCATTTGGCTCACTAACTTCACACACCATCAGGCTTAAAAGCAGCTCTCAAGGAAACTCAGTTTTCACACTCTATGCTTAGTGCCCTTTGAGTGCATTATCTAGAAATGAACCTGGTAGAGCATCCCACACAAACGAATGCTCCACATGCGGGTTTCACATGCCACCAACTCCACATTCACAGGCAACTTCAGCGCCACAGCCGTTTTCAGATAGCCCTCAATGCAAAGGCTCTAGACGCAAATATTGGTGTGAGAGCTAATTCAATCAAGGAAACACTGCATGTTGGTGAAGGGCATATTGAAGAAGGATCAGCCGAGTGGTTCTTGTGGAGAACAACTCCATTTGGCTCACTAACTTCACACACCATCAGGCTTCCAAGCAGCTCTCAAGAAAACCTAGTTTTCACAGTCTATGCTTAGTGCCCTTTGAGTGCCTAGGACTGAAACGAAGCTTGGTGAGCATCCCAACACAAACGAATGCTCCACATGCGGGTTTCACATGCCACCAACTCCACATTCTCAGGCAACTTCAGCGCCACAGCCGTTTTCAGATAGCCCTCAATGCAAAGGCTCTAGACGCAAATATTGGTGTGAGAGCTAATTCAATCAAGGAAACACAGCCTGTTGGTGAAGGGCATATTGAAGAAGGATCAGCCGAGTGGTTCTTGTGGGAGAACAACTCCATTTGGCTCACTAACTTCACACACCATCAGGCTTCCAAGCAGCTCTCAAGAAAACTCAGTTTTCACACTCTATGGTTAGTGCCCTTTGAGTGCCTAGGACTGAAATGAAGCTTGGTGAGCATCCCACACAAACGAATGCTCCACATGCGGGTTTCACATGTCACCAACTCCACATTCACAGGCAACTTCAGCGCCACAGCCGTTTTCAGATAGCCCTCAATGCAAAGGCTCTAGACGCAAATATTGGTGTGAGAGCTAATTCAATCAAGGAAACACTGCATGTTGGTGAAGGGCATATTGAAGAAGGATCAGCCGAGTGGTTCTTGTGGGAGAATAACTCCATTTGGCTCACTAACTTCACACACCATCAGGCTTCCAAGCAGCTCTCAAGAAAACTGAGTTTTCACACTCTATGCTTAGTGCACTTTGAGTGCATTATCTAGGAATGAACCTGGTAGAGCATCCCACACAAACGAATGCTCCACATGCGTGTTTCATATGCCACCAACTCCACATTCACAGGCAACTTCAGCGCCACAGCCGTTTCAGATAGCCCTCACAGCAATGGCTCTGGACGCAAATATTGGTGTGAGAGCTAATTCAATCAAGGAAACACTGCATGTTGGTGAAGGGCATATTGTGGAAGGATCAGCCAAGTAGTTCTTGTGGGAGAACAACTCCATTTGGCTCACTAACTTCACACACCATCAGACTTCCAAGCAGCTCTCAAGAAAACCTAGTATTCACACTCTATGCTTAGTGCCCTTTGAGTGCCTAGGACTGAAATGAATCTTGATGAGCATCCCACACAAACGAATGCTCCACATGCGGGTTTCACATGCCACCAACTCCACATTCTCAGGCAACTTCAGCGCCACAGCCGTTTTCAGATAGCCCTCAATGCAAAGGCTCTAGATGCAAATATTGGTGTGAGAGCTGATTGAATCAAAGAAATACTTCATGTTGGTGAAGGGCATATTGAAGAAGGATCAGCCGAGCGGTTCTTGTGGGAGAACAACTCCATTTTGGCTCACTAACTTCACACACCATCAGGCTTCCAAGCAGCTCTCAAGAAAACTCAGTTTTCACACTCTATGCTTAGTGCCCTTTGAGTGCCTAGGACTGAAATGAAGCTTGGTGAGCATCCCACACAAACGAATGCTCCACATGCGGGTTTCACGTGCCCACCAACTCCACATTCACAGGCAACTTCAGCGCCACAGCCGTTTTCAGATAGCCCTCAATTCAAAGGCTCTAGACGCAAATATTGGTGTGAGAGTTAATTCAATCAAGGAAACACTGCATGTTGGTGAAGGGCATATTGAAGAAGGATCAGCCGAGTGGTTCTTGTGGGAGAATAACTCCATTTGGCTCACTAACTTCACACACCATCAGGCTTCCAAGCAGTTCTCAAGAAAACCTAGTATTCACACTCTATGCTTAGTGCCCTTTGAGTGCCTAGGACTGAAATGAAGCTTGGTGAGCATCCCACACAAACAAATGCTCCACATGCGGGTTTCACATGCCACCAACTCCACATTCTCAGGCAACTTCAGCGCCACAGCCGTTTTCAGATAGCCCTCAATGCAAAGGCTCTAGACGCAAATATGTGG
>NW_026700260.1:0-35461 GCF_030435755.1 Ochotona princeps | reverse complement strand
GTGAAGGGCATATTGAAGAAGGATCAGCTGAGTGGTTCTTGTGGGAGAACAACTCCATTTGGCTCACTAACTTCACACACCATCAGGCTTCCAAGCAGCTCTCAAGGAAACTCAGTTTTCACACTCTATGTTAGTGCCCTTTGAGTGCATTATCTAGGAATGAACCTGGTAGAGCATCCCACACAAACGAATGCTCCACATGCGGGTTTCACATGCCACCAACTCCACATTCACAGGCAACTTCAGCGCCACAGCCGTTTTCAGATAGCCCTCAATGCAAAGGCTCTAGACGCAAATATTGGTCGTGAGAGCTAATTCAATCAAGGAAACACTGCATGTTGGTGAAGGGCATATTGAAGAAGGATCAGCCGAGTGGTTCTTGTGGGAGAACAACTCCATTTGCCTCACTAACTTCACACACCATCAGGCTTCCAAGCAGCTCTCAAGGAAACTCAGTTTTCACACTCTATGCTTAGTGCCCTTTGCGTGCATTATCTAGGAATGAACCTGGTAGAGCATCCCACACAAACGAATGCTCCACATGCGGGTTTCACATGCCACCAACTCCACATTCACAGGCAACTTCAGCGCCACAGCCGTTTTCAGATGGCCCTCAATGCAAAGGCTCTAGACGCAAATATTGGTGTGAGAGCTAATTCAATCAAGGAAACACTGCATGTTGGTGAAGGGCATATTGAAGAAGGATCAGCTGAGTGGTTCTTGTGGGAGAACAACTCCATTTGGCTCACTAACTTCACACACCATCAGGCTTCCAAGCAGCTCTCAAGGAAACTCAGTTTTCACACTCTATGCTTAGTGCGCTTTGAGTGCCTAGGACTGAAATGAAGCTTGGTCAGCATCCCACACAAACGAATGCTCCACATGTGGGTTTCACATGGCACCAACTCCACATTCACAGGCAACTTCAGCGCCACAGCCGTTTTCAGATAGCCCTCAATGCAAAGGCTCTAGACGCAAATATTGGTGTGAGAGCTAATTCAATCAAGGAAACACTGCATGTTGGTGAAGGGCATATTGAAGAAGGATCAGCTGAGTGGTTCTTGTGGGAGAACAACTCCATTTGGCTCACTAACTTCACACACCATCAGGCTTCCAAGCAGCTCTCAAGGAAACTCAGTTTTCACACTCTATGCTTAGTGCCCTTTGAGTGCATTATCTAGGAATGAACCTGGTAGAGCATCCCACACAAACGAATGCTCCACATGCGGGTTTCACATGCCACCAACTCCACATTCACAGGCAACTTCAGCGCCACAGCCGTTTTCAGATGGCCCTCAATGCAAAGGCTCTAGACGCAAATATTGGTGTGAGAGCTAATTCAATCAAGGAAACACTGCATGTTGGTGAAGGGCATATTGAAGAAGGATCAGCTGAGTGGTTCTTGTGGGAGAACAACTCCATTTGGCTCACTAACTTCACACACCATCAGGCTTCCAAGCAGCTCTCAAGGAAACTCAGTTTTCACACTCTATGCTTAGTGCCCTTTGAGTGCATTATCTAGGAATGAACCTGGTAGAGCATCCCACACAAACGAATGCTCCACATGCGGGTTTCACATGCCACCAACTCCACATTCACAGGCAACTTCAGCGCCACAGCCGTTTTCAGATAGCCCTCAATGCAAAGGCTCTAGACGCAAATATTGGTGTGAGAGCTAATTCAATCAAGGAAACACTGCATGTTGCTGAAGGGCATATTGAAGAAGGATCAGCCGAGTGGTTCTTGTAGGAGAACAACTCATTTGCCTCACTAACTTCACACACCATCAGGCTTCCAAGCAGCTCTCAAGGAAACTCAGTTTTCACACTCTATGTTTAGTGCCCTTTGAGTGCATTATCTAGGAATGAACCTGGTAGAGCATCCCACACAAACGAATGCTCCACATGCGGGTTTCACATGCCACCAACTCCACATTCACAGGCAACTTCAGCGCCACAGCCGTTTTCAGATAGCCCTCAATGCAAAGGCTCTAGACGCAAATATTGGTGTGAGAGCTAATTCAATCAAGGAAACACTGCATGTTGGTGAAGGGCATATTGAAGAAGGATCAGCCGAGTGGTTCTTGTGGGAGAACAACTCCATTTGCCTCACTAACTTCACACACCATCAGGCTTCCAAGCAGCTCTCAAGGAAACTCAGTTTTCACACTCTATGTTTAGTGCCCTTTGAGTGCATTATCTAGGAATGAACCTGGTAGAGCATCCCACACAAACGAATGCTCCACATGCGGGTTTCACATGCCACCAACTCCACATTCACAGGCAACTTCAGCGCCACAGCCGTTTTCAGATAGCCCTCAATGCAAAGGCTCTAGACGCAAATATTGGTGTGAGAGCTAATTCAATCAAGGAAACACTGCATGTTGGTGAAGGGCATATTGAAGAAGGATCAGCCGAGTGGTTCTTGTGGGAGAACAACTCCATTTGGCTCACTAACTTCACACACCATCAGGCTTCCAAGCAGCTCTCAAGGAAACTCAGTTTTCACACTCTATGCTTAGTGCCCTTTGTATGGCTAGGACTGAAATGAACCTGGTAGAGCATCCCACACAAACGAATGCTCCACATGCGGGTTTCACATGCCACCAACTCCACATTCACAGGCAACTTCAGCGCCACAGCCGTTTTCAGATAGCCCTCAATGCAAAGGCTCTAGACGCAAATATTGGTGTGAGAGCTAATTCAATCAAGGAAACACTGCATGTTGGTGAAGGGCATATTGAAGAAGGATCAGCCGAGTGGTTCTTGTGGGAGAACAACTCCATTTGGCTCACTAACTTCACACACCATCAGGCTTCCAAGCAGCTCTCAAGGAAACTCAGTTTTCACACTCTATGTTTAGTGCCCTTTGTATGGCTAGGACTGAAATGAAGCTTGGTCAGCATCCCACACAAACGAATGCTCCACATGCGGGTTTCACATGCCACCAACTCCACATTCACAGGCAACTTCAGCGCCACAGCCGTTTTCAGATAGCCCTCAATGCAAAGGCTCTAGACGCAAATATTGGTGTGAGAGCTAATTCAATCAAGGAAACACTGCCTGTTGGTGAAGGGCATATTGAAGAAGGATCAGCCGAGTGGTTCTTGTGGGAGAACAACTCCATTTGGATCACTAACTTCACACACCATCAGGCTTCCAAGCAGCTCTCAAGGAAACTCAGTTTTCACACTCTATGCTTAGTGCCCTTTGAGTGCATTATCTAGGAATGAACCTGGTAGAGCATCCCACACAAACGAATGCTCCACATGCGGGTTTCACATGCCACCAACTCCACATTCACAGGCAACTTCAGCGCCACAGCCGTTTTCAGATAGCCCTCAATGCAAAGGCTCTAGACGCAAATATTGGTGTGAGAGCTAATTCAATCAAGGAAACACTGCATGTTGGTGAAGGGCATATTGAAGAAGGATCAGCCGAGTGGTTCTTGTGGGAGAACAACTCCATTTGGCTCACTAACTTCAACACCATCAGGCTTCCAAGCAGCTCTCAAGGAAACTCAGTTTTCACACTCTATGCTTAGTGCCCTTTGAGTGCATTATCTAGGAATGAACCTGGTAGAGCATCCCACACAAACGAATGCTCCACATGCGGGTTTCACATGCCACCAACTCCACATTCACAGGCAACTTCAGCGCCACAGCCGTTTTCAGATAGCCCTCAATGCAAAGGCTCTAGACGCAAATATTGGTGTGAGAGCTAATTCAATCAAGGAAACACTGCATGTTGGTGAAGGGCATATTGAAGAAGGATCAGCCGAGTGGTTCTTGTGGGAGAACAACTCCATTTGGCTCACTAACTTCACACACCATCAGGCTTCCAAGCAGCTCTCAAGGAAGCTCAGTTTTCACACTCTATGTTTAGTGCCCTTTGAGTGCATTATCTAGGAATGAACCTGGTAGAGCATCCCACACAAACGAATGCTCCACATGCGGGTTTCACATGCCACCAACTCCACATTCACAGGCAACTTCAGCGCCACAGCCGTTTTCAGATAGCCCTCAATGCAAAGGCTCTAGACGCAAATATTGGTGTGAGAGCTAATTCAATCAAGGAAACACTGCATGTTGGTGAAGGGCATATTGAAGAAGGATCAGCCGAGTGGTTCTTGTGGGAGAACAACTCCATTTGGCTCACTAACTTCACACACCATCAGGCTTCCAAGCAGCTCTCAAGGAAACTCAGTTTTCACACTCTATGCTTAGTGCCCTTTGTATGGCTAGGACTGAAATGAAGCTTGGTCAGCATCCCACACAAACGAATGCTCCACTTGCAGTTTCACATGCCACCAACTCCACATTCACAGGCAACTTCAGCGCCACAGCCGTTTTCAGATAGCCCTCAATGCAAAGGCTCTAGACGCAAATATTGGTGTGAGAGCTAATTCAATCAAGGAAACACTGCATGTTGGTGAAGGGCATATTGAAGAAGGATCAGCCGAGTGGTTCTTGTGGGAAAACAACTCCATTTGGCTCACTAACTTCACACACCATCAGGCTTCCAAGCAGCTCTCAAGGAAACTCAGTTTTTACACTCAATTCTTAGTGCCCTTTGAGTGCATTATCTAGGAATGAACCTGGTAGAGCATCCCACACAAACGAATGCTCCACATGCGGGTTTCACATGCCACCAACTCCACATTCACAGGCAACTTCAGCGCCACAGCCGTTTTCAGATAGCCCTCAATGCAAAGGCTCTAGACGCAAATATTGGTGTGAGAGCTAATTCAATCAAGGAAACACTGCATGTTGGTGAAGGGCATATTGAAGAAGGATCAGCCGAGTGGTTCTTGTGGGAGAACAACTCCATTTGGCTCACTAACTTCACACACCATCAGGCTTCCAAGCAGCTCTCAAGGAAACTCAGTTTTCACACTCTATGTTTAGTGCCCTTTGAGTGCATTATCTAGGAATGAACCTGGTAGAGCATCCCACACAAACGAATGCTCCACATGCGGGTTTCACATGCCACCAACTCCACATTCACAGGCAACTTCAGCGCCACAGCCGTTTTCAGATAGCCCTCAATGCAAAGGCTCTAGACGCAAATATTGGTGTGAGAGCTAATTCAATCAAGGAAACACTGCATGTTGGTGAAGGGCATATTGAAGAAGGATCAGCCGAGTGGTTCTTGTGGGAGAACAACTCCATTTGGCTCACTAACTTCACACACCATCAGGCTTCCAAGCAGCTCTCAAGGAAACTCAGTTTTCACACTCTATGCTTAGTGCCCTTTGTATGGCTAGGACTGAAATGAAGCTTGGTCAGCATCCCACACAAACGAATGCTCCATATGCGGGTTTCACATGCCACCAACTCCACATTCACAGGCAACTTCAGCGCCACAGCCGTTTTCAGATAGCCCTCAATGCAAAGGCTCTAGACGCAAATATTGGTGTGAGAGCTAATTCAATCAAGGAAACACTGCATGTTGGTGAAGGGCATATTGAAGAAGGATCAGCCAAGTGGTTCTTGTGGGAGAACAACTCCATTTGGCTCACTAACTTCACACACCATCAGGCTTCCAAGCAGCTCTCAAGGAAACTCAGTTTTCACACTCTATGTTTAGTGCCCTTTGAGTGCATTATCTAGGAATGAACCTGGTAGAGCATCCCACACAAACGAATGCTCCACATGCGGGTTTCACATGCCACGAACTCCACATTCACAGGCAACTTCAGCGCCACAGCCGTTTTCAGATAGCCCTCAATGCAAAGGCTCTAGACGCAAATATTGGTGTGAGAGCTAATTCAATCAAGGAAACACTGCATGTTGGTGAAGGGCATATTGAAGAAGGATCAGCCAAGTGGTTCTTGTGGGAGAACAACTCCATTTGGCTCACTAACTTCACACACCATCAGGCTTCCAAGCAGCTCTCAAGGAAACTCAGTTTTCACACTCTATGCTTAGTGCCCTTTGTATGGCTAGGACTGAAATGAAGCTTGGTCAGCATCCCACACAAACGAATGCTCCACATGCGGGTTTCACATGCCACCAACTCCACATTCACAGGCAACTTCAGCGCCACAGCCGTTTTCAGATAGCCCTCAATGCAAAGGCTCTAGACGCAAATATTGGTGTGAGAGCTAATTCAATCAAGGAAACACTGCATGTTGGTGAAGGGCATATTGAAGAAGGATCAGCCGAGTGGTTCTTGTGGGAGAACAACTCCATTTGCCTCACTAACTTCACACACCATCAGGCTTCCAAGCAGCTCTCAAGGAAACTCAGTTTTCACACTCTATGCTTAGTGCCCTCTGTATGGCTAGGACTGAAATGAAGCTTGGTCAGAATCCCACACAAACGAATGCTCCACATGCGGGTTTCACATGCCACCAACTCCACATTCACAGGCAACTTCAGCGCCACAGCCGTTTTCAGATAGCCCTCAATGCAAAGGCTCTAGACGCAAATATTGGTGTGAGAGCTAATTCAATCAAGGAAACACTGCATGTTGGTGAAGGGCATATTGAAGAAGGATCAGCCGAGTGGTTCTTGTGGGAGAACAACTCCATTTGCCTCACTAACTTCACACACCATCAGGCTTCCAAGCAGCTCTCAAGGAAACTCAGTTTTCACACTCTATGTTTAGTGCCCTTTGAGTGCATTATGTAGGAATGAACCTGGTAGAGCATCCCACACAAACGAATGCTCCACATGCGGGTTTCACATGCCACCAACTCCACATTCACAGGCAACTTCAGCGCCACAGCCGTTTTCAGATAGCCCTCAATGCAAAGGCTCTAGACGCAAATATTGGTGTGAGAGCTAATTCAATCAAGGAAACACTGCATGTTGGTGAAGGGCATATTGAAGAAGGATCAGCCGAGTGGTTCTTGTGGGAGAACAACTCCATTTGGCTCACTAACTTCACACACCATCAGGCTTCCAAGCAGCTCTCAAGGAAACTCAGTTTTCACACTCTATGCTTAGTGCCCTTTGTATGGCTAGGACTGAAATGAAGCTTGGTCAGCATCCCACACAAACGAATGCTCCACATGCGGGTTTCACATGCCACCAACTCCACATTCACAGGCAACTTCAGCGCCACAGCCGTTTTCAGATAGCCCTCAATGCAAAGGCTCTAGACGCAAATATTGGTGTGAGAGCTAATTCAATCAAGGAAACACTGCATGTTGGTGAAGGGCATATTGAAGAAGGATCAGCCGAGTGGTTCTTGTGGGAGAACAACTCCATTTGGCTCACTAACTTCACACACCATCAGGCTTCCAAGCAGCTCTCAAGGAAACTCAGTTTTCACACTCTATGCTTAGTGCCCTTTGTATGGCTAGGACTGAAATGAAGCTTGGTCAGCATCCCACACAAACGAATGCTCCACATGCGGGTTTCACATGCCACCAACTCCACATTCACAGGCAACTTCAGCGCCACAGCCGTTTTCAGATAGCCCTCAATGCAAAGGCTCTAGACGCAAATATTGGTGTGAGAGCTAATTCAATCAAGGAAACACTGCATGTTGGTGAAGGGCATATTGAAGAAGGATCAGCCGAGTGGTTCTTGTGGGAGAACAACTCCATTTGGCTCACTAACTTCACACACCATCAGGCTTCCAAGCAGCTCTCAAGGAAACTCAGTTTTCACACTCTATGCTTAGTGCCCTCTGTATGGCTAGGACTGAAATGAAGCTTGGTCAGAATCCCACACAAACGAATGCTCCACATGCGGGTTTCACATGCCACCAACTCCACATTCACAGGCAACTTCAGCGCCACAGCCGTTTTCAGATAGCCCTCAATGCAAAGGCTCTAGACGCAAATATTGGTGTGAGAGCTAATTCAATCAAGGAAACACTGCATGTTGGTGAAGGGCATATTGAAGAAGGATCAGCCGAGTGGTTCTTGTGGGAGAACAACTCCATTTGCCTCACTAACTTCACACACCATCAGGCTTCCAAGCAGCTCTCAAGGAAACTCAGTTTTCACACTCTATGTTTAGTGCCCTTTGAGTGCATTATGTAGGAATGAACCTGGTAGAGCATCCCACACAAACGAATGCTCCACATGCGGGTTTCACATGCCACCAACTCCACATTCACAGGCAACTTCAGCGCCACAGCCGTTTTCAGATAGCCCTCAATGCAAAGGCTCTAGACGCAAATATTGGTGTGAGAGCTAATTCAATCAAGGAAACACTGCATGTTGGTGAAGGGCATATTGAAGAAGGATCAGCCGAGTGGTTCTTGTGGGAGAACAACTCCATTTGGCTCACTAACTTCACACACCATCAGGCTTCCAAGCAGCTCTCAAGGAAACTCAGTTTTCACACTCTATGCTTAGTGCCCTTTGTATGGCTAGGACTGAAATGAAGCTTGGTCAACATCCCACACAAACGAATGCTCCACATGCGGGTTTCACATGCCACCAACTCCACATTCACAGGCAACTTCAGCGCCACAGCCGTTTTCAGATAGCCCTCAATGCAAAGGCTCTAGACGCAAATATTGGTGTGAGAGCTAATTCAATCAAGGAAACACTGCATGTTGGTGAAGGGCATATTGAAGAAGGATCAGCCGAGTGGTTCTTGTGGGAGAACAACTCCATTTGGCTCACTAACTTCACACACCATCAGGCTTCCAAGCAGCTCTCAAGGAAACTCAGTTTTCACACTCTATGTTTAGTGCCCTTTGAGTGCATTATGTAGGAATGAACCTGGTAGAGCATCCCACACAAACGAATGCTCCACATGCGGGTTTCACATGCCACCAACTCCACATTCACAGGCAACTTCAGCGCCACAGCCGTTTTCAGATAGCCCTCAATGCAAAGGCTCTAGACGCAAATATTGGTGTGAGAGCTAATTCAATCAAGGAAACACTGCATGTTGGTGAAGGGCATATTGAAGAAGGATCAGCCGAGTGGTTCTTGTGGGAGAACAACTCCATTTGGCTCACTAACTTCACACACCATCAGGCTTCCAAGCAGCTCTCAAGGAAACTCAGTTTTCACACTCTATGCTTAGTGCCCTTTGTATGGCTAGGACTGAAATGAAGCTTGGTCAACATCCCACACAAACGAATGCTCCACATGCGGGTTTCACATGCCACCAACTCCACATTCACAGGCAACTTCAGCGCCACAGCCGTTTTCAGATAGCCCTCAGTGCAAAGGCTCTAGACGCAAATATTGGTGTGAGAGCTAATTCAATCAAGGAAACACTGCATGTTGGTGAAGGGCATATTGAAGAAGGATCAGCCGAGTGGTTCTTGTGGGAGAACAACTCCATTTGCCTCACTAACTTCACACACCATCAGGCTTCCAAGCAGCTCTCAAGGAAACTCAGTTTTCACACTCTATGTTTAGTGCCCTTTGAGTGCATTATCTAGGAATGAACCTGGTAGAGCATCCCACACAAACGAATGCTCCACATGCGGGTTTCACATGCCACCAACTCCACATTCACAGGCAACTTCAGCGCCACAGCCGTTTTCAGATAGCCCTCAATGCAAAGGCTCTAGACGCAAATATTGGTGTGAGAGCTAATTCAATCAAGGAAACACTGCATGTTGGTGAAGGGCATATTGAAGAAGGATCAGCCGAGTGGTTCTTGTGGGAGAACAACTCCATTTGGCTCACTAACTTCACACACCATCAGGCTTCCAAGCAGCTCTCAAGGAAACTCAGTTTTCACACTCTATGCTTAGTGCCCTTTGTATGGCTAGGACTGAAATGAACCTGGTAGAGCATCCCACACAAACGAATGCTCCACATGCGGGTTTCACATGCCACCAACTCCACATTCACAGGCAACTTCAGCGCCACAGCCGTTTTCAGATAGCCCTCAATGCAAAGGCTCTAGACGCAAATATTGGTGTGAGAGCTAATTCAATCAAGGAAACACTGCATGTTGGTGAAGGGCATATTGAAGAAGGATCAGCCGAGTGGTTCTTGTGGGAGAACAACTCCATTTGGCTCACTAACTTCACACACCATCAGGCTTCCAAGCAGCTCTCAAGGAAACTCAGTTTTCACACTCTATGCTTAGTGCCCTTTGAGTGCATTATCTAGGAATGAACCTGGTAGAGCATCCCACACAAACGAATGCTCCACATGCGGGTTTCACATGCCACCAACTCCACATTCACAGGCAACTTCAGCGCCACAGCCGTTTTCAGATAGCCCTCAATGCAAAGGCTCTAGACGCAAATATTGGTGTGAGAGCTAATTCAATCAAGGAAACACTGCATGTTGGTGAAGGGCATATTGAAGAAGGATCAGCCGAGTGGTTCTTGTGGGAGAACAACTCCATTTGGCTCACTAACTTCACACACCATCAGGCTTCCAAGCAGCTCTCAAGGAAACTCAGTTTTCACACTCTATGCTTAGTGCCCTTTGTATGGCTAGGACTGAAATGAAGCTTGGTCAGAATCCCACACAAACGAATGCTCCACATGCGGGTTTCACATGCCACCAACTCCACATTCACAGGCAACTTCAGCGCCACAGCCGTTTTCAGATAGCCCTCAATGCAAAGGCTCTAGACGCAAATATTGGTGTGAGAGCTAATTCAATCAAGGAAACACTGCATGTTGGTGAAGGGCATATTGAAGAAGGATCAGCCGAGTGGTTCTTGTGGGAGAACAACTCCATTTGGCTCACTAACTTCACACACCATCAGGCTTCCAAGCAGCTCTCAAGGAAACTCAGTTTTCACACTCTATGCTTAGTGCCCTTTGTATGGCTAGGACTGAAATGAAGCTTGGAGAGCATCCCACACAAACGAATGCTCCACATGCGGGTTTCACATGCCACCAACTCCACATTCACAGGCAACTTCAGCGCCACAGCCGTTTTCAGATAGCCCTCAATGCAAAGGCTCTAGACGCAAATATTGGTGTGAGAGCTAATTCAATCAAGGAAACACTGCATGTTGGTGAAGGGCATATTGAAGAAGGATCAGCCGAGTGGTTCTTGTGGGAGAACAACTCCATTTGGCTCACTAACTTCACACACCATCAGGCTTCCAAGCAGCTCTCAAGGAAACTCAGTTTTCACACTCTATGCTTAGTGCCCTTTGTATGGCTAGGACTGAAATGAACCTGGTAGAGCATCCCACACAAACGAATGCTCCACATGCGGGTTTCACATGCCACCAACTCCACATTCACAGGCAACTTCAGCGCCACAGCCGTTTTCAGATAGCCCTCAATGCAAAGGCTCTAGACGCAAATATTGGTGTGAGAGCTAATTCCATCAAGGAAACACTGCATGTTGGTGAAGGGCATATTGAAGAAGGATCAGCCGAGTGGTTCTTGTGGGAGAACAACTCCATTTGGCTCACTAACTTCACACACCATCAGGCTTCCAAGCAGCTCTCAAGGAAACTCAGTTTTCACACTCTATGCTTAGTGCCCTTTGAGTGCATTATCTAGGAATGAACCTGGTAGAGCATCCCACACAAACGAATGCTCCACATGCGGGTTTCACATGCCACCAACTCCACATTCACAGGCAACTTCAGCGCCACAGCCGTTTTCAGATAGCCCTCAATGCAAAGGCTCTAGACGCAAATATTGGTGTGAGAGCTAATTCAATCAAGGAAACACTGCATGTTGGTGAAGGGCATATTGAAGAAGGATCAGCCGAGTGGTTCTTGTGGGAGAACAACTCCATTTGGCTCACTAACTTCACACACCATCAGGATTCCAAGCAGCTCTCAAGGAAACTCAGTTTTCACACTCTATGCTTAGTGCCCTTTGTATGGCTAGGACTGAAATGAAGCTTGGAGAGCATCCCACACAAACGAATGCTCCACATGCGGGTTTCACATGCCACCAACTCCACATTCACAGGCAACTTCAGCGCCACAGCCGTTTTCAGATAGCCCTCAATGCAAAGGCTCTAGACGCAAATATTGGTGTGAGAGCTAATTCAATTAAGGAAACACTGCATGTTGGTGAAGGGCATATTGAAGAAGGATCAGCCGAGTGGTTCTTGTGGGAGAACAACTCCATTTGGCTCACTAACTTCACACACCATCAGGCTTCCAAGCAGCTCTCAAGGAAACTCAGTTTTCACACTCTATGTTTAGTGCCCTTTGAGTGCATTATCTAGGAATGAACCTGGTAGAGCATCCCACACAAACGAATGCTCCACATGCGGGTTTCACATGCCACCAACTCCACATTCACAGGCAACTTCAGCGCCACAGCCGTTTTCAGATAGCCCTCAATGCAAAGGCTCTAGACGCAAATATTGGTGTGAGAGCTAATTCAATCAAGGAAACACTGCATGTTGGTGAAGGGCATATTGAAGAAGGATCAGCCGAGTGGTTCTTGTGGGAGAACAACTCCATTTGGCTCACTAACTTCACACACCATCAGGCTTCCAAGCAGCTCTCAAGGAAACTCAGTTTTCACACTCTATGCTTAGTGCCCTTTGAGTGCATTATCTAGGAATGAACCTGGTAGAGCATCCCACACAAACGAATGCTCCACATGCGGGTTTCACATGCCACCAACTCCACATTCACAGGCAACTTCAGCGCCACAGCCGTTTTCAGATAGCCCTCAATGCAAAGGCTCTAGACGCAAATATTGGTGTGAGAGCTAATTCAATCAAGGAAACACTGCATGTTGGTGAAGGGCATATTGAAGAAGGATCAGCCGAGTGGTTCTTGTGGGAGAACAACTCCATTTGGATCACTAACTTCACACACCATCAGGCTTCCAAGCAGCTCTCAAGGAAACTCAGTTTTCACACTCTATGCTTAGTGCCCTTTGAGTGCATTATCTAGGAATGAACCTGGTAGAGCATCCCACACAAACGAATGCTCCACATGCGGGTTTCACATGCCACCAACTCCACATTCACAGGCAACTTCAGCGCCACAGCCGTTTTCAGATAGCCCTCAATGCAAAGGCTCTAGACGCAAATATTGGTGTGAGAGCTAATTCAATCAAGGAAACACTGCATGTTGGTGAAGGGCATATTGAAGAAGGATCAGCCGAGTGGTTCTTGTGGGAGAACAACTCCATTTGGCTCACTAACTTCACACACCATCAGGCTTCCAAGCAGCTCTCAAGGAAACTCAGTTTTTACACTCGATGCTTAGTGCCCTTTGAGTGCATTATCTAGGAATGAACCTGGTAGAGCATCCCACACAAACGAATGATCCACATGCGGGTTTCACATGCCACCAACTCCACATTCACAGGCAACTTCAGCGCCACAGCCGTTTTCAGATAGCCCTCAATGCAAAGGCTCTAGACGCAAATATTGGTGTGAGAGCTAATTCAATCAAGGAAACACTGCATGTTGGTGAAGGGCATATTGAAGAAGGATCAGCCGAGTGGTTCTTGTGGGAGAACAACTCCATTTGGCTCACTAACTTCACACACCATCAGGCTTCCAAGCAGCTCTCAAGGAAACTCAGTTTTCACACTCTATGCTTAGTGCCCGTTGTATGGCTAGGACTGAAATGAAGCTTGGTCAGCATCCCACACAAACGAATGCTCCACATGCGGGTTTCACATGCCACCAACTCCACATTCACAGGCAACTTCAGCGCCACAGCCGTTTTCAGATAGCCCTCAATGCAAAGGCTCTAGACGCAATTATTGGTGTGAGAGCTAATTCAATCAAGGAAACACTGCATGTTGGTGAAGGGCATATTGAAGAAGGATCAGCCGAGTGGTTCTTGTGGGAGAACAACTCCATTTGCCTCACTAACTTCACACACCATCAGGCTTCCAAGCAGCTCTCAAGGAAACTCAGTTTTTACACTTGATGCGTAGTGCCCTTTGAGTGCATTATCTAGGAATGAACCTGGTAGAGCATCCCACACAAACGAATGCTCCACATGCGGGTTTCACATGCCACCAACTCCACATTCACAGGCAACTTCAGCGCCACAGCCGTTTTCAGATAGCCCTCAATGCAAAGGCTCTAGACGCAAATATTGGTGTGAGAGCTAATTCAATCAAGGAAACACTGCATGTTGGTGAAGGGCATATTGAAGAAGGATCAGCCGAGTGGTTCTTGTGGGAGAACAACTCCATTTGGCTCACTAACTTCACACACCATCAGGCTTCCAAGCAGCTCTCAAGGAAACTCAGTTTTCACACTCTATGCTTAGTGCCCTTTGTATGGCTAGGACTGAAATGAAGCTTGGTCAACATCCCACACAAACGAATGCTCCACATGCGGGTTTCACATGCCACCAACTCCACATTCACAGGCAACTTCAGCGCCACAGCCGTTTTCAGATAGCCCTCAATGCAAAGGCTCTAGACGCAAATATTGGTGTGAGAGCTAATTCAATCAAGGAAACACTGCATGTTGGTGAAGGGCATATTGAAGAAGGATCAGCCGAGTGGTTCTTGTGGGAGAACAACTCCATTTGGCTCACTAACTTCACACACCATCAGGCTTCCAAGCAGCTCTCAAGGAAACTCAGTTTTCACACTCTATGTTTAGTGCCCTTTGAGTGCATTATGTAGGAATGAACCTGGTAGAGCATCCCACACAAACGAATGCTCCACATGCGGGTTTCACATGCCACCAACTCCACATTCACAGGCAACTTCAGCGCCACAGCCGTTTTCAGATAGCCCTCAATGCAAAGGCTCTAGACGCAAATATTG
Source organism: Ochotona princeps (assembly GCF_030435755.1). Classification (NCBI taxonomy): domain Eukaryota; kingdom Metazoa; phylum Chordata; class Mammalia; order Lagomorpha; family Ochotonidae; genus Ochotona; species Ochotona princeps. The sequence goes on along the minus strand of NW_026700260.1, from coordinate 20,840 downwards.
GTGTGAGAGCTAATTCAATCAAGGAAACACTGCATGTTGGTGAAGGGCATATTGAAGAAGGATCAGCCGAGTGGTTCTTGTGGGAGAACAACTCCATTTGGCTCACTAACTTCACACACCATCAGGCTTCCAAGCAGCTCTCAAGGAAACTCACTTTTCACACTCTATGCTTAGTGCCCTTTGTATGGCTAGGACTGAAATGAAGCTTGGTCAACATCCCACACAAACGAATGCTCCACATGCGGGTTTCACATGCCACCAACTCCACATTCACAGGCAACTTCAGCGCCACAGCCGTTTTCAGATAGCCCTCAATGCAAAGGCTCTAGACGCAAATATTGGTGTGAGAGCTAATTCAATCAAGGAAACACTGCATGTTGGTGAAGGGCATATTGAAGAAGGATCAGCCGAGTGGTTCTTGTGGGAGAACAACTCCATTTGCCTCACTAACTTCACACACCATCAGGCTTCCAAGCAGCTCTCAAGGAAACTCAGTTTTCACACTCTATGTTTAGTGCCCTTTGAGTGCATTATCTAGGAATGAACCTGGTAGAGCATCCCACACAAACGAATGCTCCACATGCGGGTTTCACATGCCACCAACTCCACATTCACAGGCAACTTCAGCGCCACAGCCGTTTTCAGATAGCCCTCAATGCAAAGGCTCTAGACGCAAATATTGGTGTGAGAGCTAATTCAATCAAGGAAACACTGCATGTTGGTGAAGGGCATATTGAAGAAGGATCAGCCGAGTGGTTCTTGTGGGAGAACAACTCCATTTGGCTCACTAACTTCACACACCATCAGGATTCCAAGCAGCTCTCAAGGAAACTCAGTTTTCACACTCTATGCTTAGTGCCCTTTGTATGGCTAGGACTGAAATGAAGCTTGGAGAGCATCCCACACAAACGAATGCTCCACATGCGGGTTTCACATGCCACCAACTCCACATTCACAGGCAACTTCAGCGCCACAGCCGTTTTCAGATAGCCCTCAATGCAAAGGCTCTAGACGCAAATATTGGTGTGAGAGCTAATTCAATCAAGGAAACACTGCATGTTGGTGAAGGGCATATTGAAGAAGGATCAGCCGAGTGGTTCTTGTGGGAGAACAACTCCATTTGGCTCACTAACTTCACACACCATCAGGCTTCCAAGCAGCTCTCAAGGAAACTCAGTTTTCACACTCTATGTTTAGTGCCCTTTGAGTGCATTATCTAGGAATGAACCTGGTAGAGCATCCCACACAAACGAATGCTCCACATGCGGGTTTCACATGCCACCAACTCCACATTCACAGGCAACTTCAGCGCCACAGCCGTTTTCAGATAGCCCTCAATGCAAAGGCTCTAGACGCAAATATTGGTGTGAGAGCTAATTCAATCAAGGAAACACTGCATGTTGGTGAAGGGCATATTGAAGAAGGATCAGCCGAGTGGTTCTTGTGGGAGAACAACTCCATTTGGCTCACTAACTTCACACACCATCAGGCTTCCAAGCAGCTCTCAAGGAAACTCAGTTTTCACACTCTATGTTTAGTGCCCTTTGTATGGCTAGGACTGAAATGAACCTGGTAGAGCATCCCACACAAACGAATGCTCCACATGCGGGTTTCACATGCCACCAACTCCACATTCACAGGCAACTTCAGCGCCACAGCCGTTTTCAGATAGCCCTCAATGCAAAGGCTCTAGACGCAAATATTGGTGTGAGAGCTAATTCCATCAAGGAAACACTGCATGTTGGTGAAGGGCATATTGAAGAAGGATCAGCCGAGTGGTTCTTGTGGGAGAACAACTCCATTTGGCTCACTAACTTCACACACCATCAGGCTTCCAAGCAGCTCTCAAGGAAACTCAGTTTTCACACTCTATGCTTAGTGCCCTTTGAGTGCATTATCTAGGAATGAACCTGGTAGAGCATCCCACACAAACGAATGCTCCACATGCGGGTTTCACATGCCACCAACTCCACATTCACAGGCAACTTCAGCGCCACAGCCGTTTTCAGATAGCCCTCAATGCAAAGGCTCTAGACGCAAATATTGGTGTGAGAGCTAATTCAATCAAGGAAACACTGCATGTTGGTGAAGGGCATATTGAAGAAGGATCAGCCGAGTGGTTCTTGTGGGAGAACAACTCCATTTGGATCACTAACTTCACACACCATCAGGCTTCCAAGCAGCTCTCAAGGAAACTCAGTTTTCACACTCTATGCTTAGTGCCCTTTGAGTGCATTATCTAGGAATGAACCTGGTAGAGCATCCCACACAAACGAATGCTCCACATGCGGGTTTCACATGCCACCAACTCCACATTCACAGGCAACTTCAGCGCCACAGCCGTTTTCAGATAGCCCTCAATGCAAAGGCTCTAGACGCAAATATTGGTGTGAGAGCTAATTCAATCAAGGAAACACTGCATGTTGGTGAAGGGCATATTGAAGAAGGATCAGCCGAGTGGTTCTTGTGGGAGAACAACTCCATTTGGCTCACTAACTTCACACACCATCAGGCTTCCAAGCAGCTCTCAAGGAAACTCAGTTTTTACACTCGATGCTTAGTGCCCTTTGAGTGCATTATCTAGGAATGAACCTGGTAGAGCATCCCACACAAACGAATGATCCACATGCGGGTTTCACATGCCACCAACTCCACATTCACAGGCAACTTCAGCGCCACAGCCGTTTTCAGATAGCCCTCAATGCAAAGGCTCTAGACGCAAATATTGGTGTGAGAGCTAATTCAATCAAGGAAACACTGCATGTTGGTGAAGGGCATATTGAAGAAGGATCAGCCGAGTGGTTCTTGTGGGAGAACAACTCCATTTGGCTCACTAACTTCACACACCATCAGGCTTCCAAGCAGCTCTCAAGGAAACTCAGTTTTCACACTCTATGCTTAGTGCCCGTTGTATGGCTAGGACTGAAATGAAGCTTGGTCAGCATCCCACACAAACGAATGCTCCACATGCGGGTTTCACATGCCACCAACTCCACATTCACAGGCAACTTCAGCGCCACAGCCGTTTTCAGATAGCCCTCAATGCAAAGGCTCTAGACGCAAATATTGGTGTGAGAGCTAATTCAATCAGGGAAACACTGCATGTTGGTGAAGGGCATATTGAAGAAGGATCAGCCGAGTGGTTCTTGTGGGAGAACAACTCCATTTGGCTCACTAACTTCACACACCATCAGGCTTCCAAGCAGCTCTCAAGGAAACTCAGTTTTCACACTCTATGCTTAGTGCCCTTTGTATGGCTAGGACTGAAATGGAACCTGGTAGAGCATCCCACACAAACGAATGCTCCACATGCGGGTTTCACATGCCACCAACTCCACATTCACAGGCAACTTCAGCGCCACAGCCGTTTTCAGATAGCCCTCAATGCAAAGGCTCTAGACGCAAATATTGGTGTGAGAGCTAATTCAATCAAGGAAACACTGCATGTTGGTGAAGGGCATATTGAAGAAGGATCAGCCGAGTGGTTGTTGTGGGAGAACAACTCCATTTGGCTCACTAACTTCACACACCATCAGGCTTCCAAGCAGCTCTCAAGGAAACTCAGTTTTTACACTTGATGCGTAGTGCCCTTTGAGTGCATTATCTAGGAATGAACCTGGTAGAGCATCCCACACAAACGAATTCTCCACATGCGGGTTTCACATGCCACCAACTCCACATTCACAGGCAACTTCAGCGCCACAGCCGTTTTCAGTTAGCCCTCAATGCAAAGGCTCTAGACGCAAATATTGGTGTGAGAGCTAATTCAATCAAGGAAACACTGCATGTTGGTGAAGGGCATATTGAAGAAGGATCAGCCGAGTGGTTCTTGTGGGAGAACAACTCCATTTGCCTCACTAACTTCACACACCATCAGGCTTCCAAGCAGCTCTCAAGGAAACTCAGTTTTCACACTCTATGCTTAGTGCCCTTTGAGTGCATTATCTAGGAATGAACCTGGTAGAGCATCCCACACAAACGAATGCTCCACATGCGGGTTTCACATGCCACCAACTCCACATTCACAGGCAACTTCAGCGCCACAGCCGTTTTCAGATAGCCCTCAATGCAAAGGCTCTAGACGCAAATATTGGTGTGAGAGCTAATTCAATCAAGGAAACACTGCATGTTGGTGAAGGGCATATTGAAGAAGGATCAGCCGAGTGGTTCTTGTGGGAGAACAACTCCATTTGCCTCACTAACTTCACACACCATCAGGCTTCCAAGCAGCTCTCAAGGAAACTCAGTTTTCACACTCTATGCTTAGTGCCCGTTGTATGGCTAGGACTTAAATGAAGCTTGGTCAGCATCCCACACAAACGAATGCTCCACATGCGGGTTTCACATGCCACCAACTCCACATTCACAGGCAACTTCAGCGCCACAGCCGTTTTCAGATAGCCCTCAATGCAAAGGCTCTAGACGCAAATATTGGTGTGAGAGCTAATTCAATCAAGGAAACACTGCATGTTGGTGAAGGGCATATTGAAGAAGGATCAGCCGAGTGGTTGTTGTGGGAGAACAACTCCATTTGGCTCACTAACTTCACACACCATCAGGCTTCCAAGCAGCTCTCAAGGAAACTCAGTTTTCACACACTATGCTTAGTGCCCTTTGTATGGCTAGGACTGAAATGAACCTGGTAGAGCATCCCACACAAACGAATGCTCCATATGCGGGTTTCACATGCCACCAACTCCACATTCACAGGCAACTTCAGCGCCACAGCCGTTTTCAGATAGCCCTCAATGCAAAGGCTCTAGACGCAAATATTGGTGTGAGAGCTAATTCAATCAAGGAAACACTGCATGTTGGTGAAGGGCATATTGAAGAAGGATCAGCCGAGTGGTTGTTGTGGGAGAACAACTCCATTTGGCTCACTAACTTCACACACCATCAGGCTTCCAAGCAGCTCTCAAGGAAACTCAGTTTTTACACTTGATGCTTAGTGCCCTTTGAGTGCATTATCTAGGAATGAACCTGGTAGAGCATCCCACACAAACGAATGCTCCACATGCGGGTTTCACATGCCACCAACTCCACATTCACAGGCAACTTCAGCGCCACAGCCGTTTTCAGATAGCCCTCAATGCAAAGGCTCTAGACGCAAATATTGGTGTGAGAGCTAATTCAATCAAGGAAACACTGCATGTTGGTGAAGGGCATATTGAAGAAGGATCAGCCGAGTGGTTCTTGTGGGAGAACAACTCCATTTGGCTCACTAACTTCACACACCATCAGGCTTCGAAGCAGCTCTCAAGGAAACTCAGTTTTCACACTCTATGCTTAGTGCCCTTTGAGTGCATTATCTAGGAATGAACCTGGTAGAGCATCCCACACAAACGAATGCTCCACATGCGGGTTTCACATGCCACCAACTCCACATTCACAGGCAACTTCAGCGCCACAGCCGTTTTCAGATAGCCCTCAATGCAAAGGCTCTAGACGCAAATATTGGTGTGAGAGCTAATTCAATCAAGGAAACACTGCATGTTGGTGAAGGGCATATTGAAGAAGGATCAGCCGAGTGGTTCTTGTGGGAGAACAACTCCATTTGGCTCACTAACTTCACACACCATCAGGCTTCCAAGCAGCTCTCAAGGAAACTCAGTTTTCACACTCTATGCTTAGTGCTCTTTGTGTGCCTAGGACTGAAATGAAACTTGGTCAGCATCCCACACAAACGGATGCTCCACATGCGGGTTTCACATGCCACCAACTCCACATTCACAGGCAACTTCAGCGCCACAGCCGTTTTCAGATAGCCCTCAATGCAAAGGCTCTAGACGCAAATATTGGTGTGAGAGCTAATTCAATCAAGGAAACACTGCATGTTGGTGAAGGGCATATTGAAGAAGGATCAGCCGAGTGGTTCTTGTGGGAGAACAACTCCATTTGGCTCACTAACTTCACACACCATCAGGCTTCCAAGCAGCTCTCAAGGAAACTCAGTTTTCACACTCTATGCTTAGTGCCCGTTGTATGGCTAGGACTGAAATGAAGCTTGGTCAGCATCCCACACAAACGAATGCTCCACATGCGGGTTTCACATGCCACCAACTCCACATTCACAGGCAACTTCAGCGCCACAGCCGTTTTCAGATAGCCCTCAATGCAAAGGCTCTAGACGCAAATATTGGTGTGAGAGCTAATTCAATCAAGGAAACACTGCATGTTGGTGAAGGGCATATTGAAGAAGGATCAGCCGAGTGGTTCTTGTGGGAGAACAACTCCATTTGCCTCACTAACTTCACACACCATCAGGCTTCCAAGCAGCTCTCAAGGAAACTCAGTTTTCACACTCTATGCTTAGTGCCCTTTGTATGGCTAGGACTGAAATGAATCTGGTAGAGCATCCCACACAAACGAATGCTCCATATGCGGGTTTCACATGCCACCAACTCCACATTCACAGGCAACTTCAGCGCCACAGCCGTTTTCAGATAGCCCTCAATGCAAAGGCTCTAGACGCAAATATTGGTGTGAGAGCTAATTCAATCAAGGAAACACTGCATGTTGGTGAAGGGCATATTGAAGAAGGATCAGCCGAGTGGTTCTTGTGGGAGAACAACTCCATTTGGCTCACTAACTTCACACACCATCAGGCTTCCAAGCAGCTCTCAAGGAAACTCAGTTTTTACACTTGATGCTTAGTGCCCTTTGAGTGCATTATCTAGGAATGAACCTGGTAGAGCATCCCACACAAACGAATTCTCCACATGCGGGTTTCACATGCCACCAACTCCACATTCACAGGCAACTTCAGCGCCACAGCCGTTTTCAGATAGCCCTCAATGCAAAGGCTCTAGACACAAATATTGGTGTGAGAGCTAATTCAATCAAGGAAACACTGCATGTTGGTGAAGGGCATATTGAAGAAGGATCAGCCGAGTGGTTCTTGTGGGAGAACAACTCCATTTGGCTCACTAACTTCACACACCATCAGGCTTCCAAGCAGCTCTCAAGGAAACTCAGTTTTCACACTCTATGCTTAGTGCCCTTTGAGTGCATTATCTAGGAATGAACCTGGTAGAGCATCCCACACAAACGAATGCTCCACATGCGGGTTTCACATGCCACCAACTCCACATTCACAGGCAACTTCAGCGCCACAGCCGTTTTCAGATAGCCCTCAATGCAAAGGCTCTAGACGCAAATATTGGTGTGAGAGCTAATTCAATCAAGGAAACACTGCATGTTGGTGAAGGGCATATTGAAGAAGGATCAGCCGAGTGGTTGTTGTGGGAGAACAACTCCATTTGGCTCACTAACTTCACACACCATCAGGCTTCCAAGCAGCTCTCAAGGAAACTCAGTTTTTACACTTGATGCTTAGTGCCCTTTGAGTGCATTATCTAGGAATGAACCTGGTAGAGCATCCCACACAAACGAATGCTCCACATGCGGGTTTCACATGCCACCAACTCCACATTCACAGGCAACTTCAGCGCCACAGCCGTTTTCAGATAGCCCTCAATGCAAAGGCTCTAGACGCAAATATTGGTGTGAGAGCTAATTCAATCAAGGAAACACTGCATGTTGGTGAAGGGCATATTGAAGAAGGATCAGCCGAGTGGTTCTTGTGGGAGAACAACTCCATTTGGCTCACTAACTTCACACACCATCAGGCTTCCAAGCAGCTCTCAAGGAAACTCAGTTTTCACACTCTATGCTTAGTGCCCTTTGAGTGCATTATCTAGGAATGAACCTGGTAGAGCATCCCACACAAACGAATGCTCCACATGCGGGTTTCACATGCCACCAACTCCACATTCACAGGCAACTTCAGCGCCACAGCCGTTTTCAGATAGCCCTCAATGCAAAGGCTCTAGACGCAAATATTGGTGTGAGAGCTAATTCAATCAAGGAAACACTGCATGTTGGTGAAGGGCATATTGAAGAAGGATCAGCCGAGTGGTTCTTGTGGGAGAACAACTCCATTTGGCTCACTAACTTCACACACCATCAGGCTTCCAAGCAGCTCTCAAGGAAACTCAGTTTTCACACTCTATGCTTAGTGCCCGTTGTATGGCTAGGACTTAAATGAAGCTTGGTCAGCATCCCACACAAACGAATGCTCCACATGCGGGTTTCACATGCCACCAACTCCACATTCACAGGCAACTTCAGCGCCACAGCCGTTTTCAGATAGCCCTCAATGCAAAGGCTCTAGATGCAAATATTGGTGTGAGAGCTAATTCAATCAAGGAAACACTGCATGTTGGTGAAGGGCATATTGAAGAAGGATCAGCCGAGTGGTTGTTGTGGGAGAACAACTCCATTTGGCTCACTAACTTCACACACCATCAGGCTTCCAAGCAGCTCTCAAGGAAACTCAGTTTTCACACACTATGCTTAGTGCCCTTTGTATGGCTAGGACTGAAATGAACCTGGTAGAGCATCCCACAGAAACGAATGCTCCATATGCGGGTTTCACATGCCACCAACTCCACATTCACAGGCAACTTCAGCGCCACAGCCGTTTTCAGATAGCCCTCAATGCAAAGGCTCTAGACGCAAATATTGGTGTGAGAGCTAATTCAATCAAGGAAACACTGCATGTTGGTGAAGGGCATATTGAAGAAGGATCAGCCGAGTGGTTGTTGTGGGAGAACAACTCCATTTGGCTCACTAACTTCACACACCATCAGGCTTCCAAGCAGCTCTCAAGGAAACTCAGTTTTTACACTTGATGCTTAGTGCCCTTTGAGTGCATTATCAAGGAATGAACCTGGTAGAGCATCCCACACAAACGAATGCTCCACATGCGGGTTTCACATGCCACCAACTCCACATTCACAGGCAACTTCAGCGCCACAGCCGTTTTCAGATAGCCCTCAATGCAAAGGCTCTAGACGCAAATATTGGTGTGAGAGCTAATTCAATCAAGGAAACACTGCATGTTGGTGAAGGGCATATTGAAGAAGGATCAGCCGAGTGGTTCTTGTGGGAGAACAACTCCATTTGGCTCACTAACTTCACACACCATCAGGCTTCCAAGCAGCTCTCAAGGAAACTCAGTTTTCACACTCTATGCTTAGTGCTCTTTGTGTGCCTAGGACTGAAATGAAACTTGGTCAGCATCCCACACAAACGGATGCTCCACATGCGGGTTTCACATGCCACCAACTCCACATTCACAGGCAACTTCAGCGCCACAGCCGTTTTCAGATAGCCCTCAATGCAAAGGCTCTAGACGCAAATATTGGTGTGAGAGCTAATTCAATCAAGGAAACACTGCATGTTGGTGAAGGGCATATTGAAGAAGGATCAGCCGAGTGGTTCTTGTGGGAGAACAACTCCATTTGGCTCACTAACTTCACACACCATCAGGCTTCCAAGCAGCTCTCAAGGAAACTCAGTTTTCACACTCTATGCTTAGTGCCCGTTGTATGGCTAGGACTGAAATGAAGCTTGGTCAGCATCCCACACAAACGAATGCTCCACATGCGGGTTTCACATGCCACCAACTCCACATTCACAGGCAACTTCAGCGCCACAGCCGTTTTCAGATAGCCCTCAATGCAAAGGCTCTAGACGCAAATATTGGTGTGAGAGCTAATTCAATCAAGGAAACACTGCATGTTGGTGAAGGGCATATTGAAGAAGGATCAGCCGAGTGGTTCTTGTGGGAGAACAACTCCATTTGGCTCACTAACTTCACACACCATCAGGCTTCCAAGCAGCTCTCAAGGAAACTCAGTTTTCACACTCTATGCTTAGTGCCCTTTGTATGGCTAGGACTGAAATGAATCTGGTAGAGCATCCCACACAAACGAATGCTCCATATGCGGGTTTCACATGCCACCAACTCCACATTCACAGGCAACTTCAGCGCCACAGCCGTTTTCAGATAGCCCTCAATGCAAAGGCTCTAGACGCAAATATTGGTGTGAGAGCTAATTCAATCAAGGAAACACTGCATGTTGGTGAAGGGCATATTGAAGAAGGATCAGCCGAGTGGTTCTTGTGGGAGAACAACTCCATTTGGCTCACTAACTTCACACACCATCAGGCTTCCAAGCAGCTCTCAAGGAAACTCAGTTTTTACACTTGATGCTTAGTGCCCTTTGAGTGCATTATCTAGGAATGAACCTGGTAGAGCATCCCACACAAACGAATTCTCCACATGCGGGTTTCACATGCCACCAACTCCACATTCACAGGCAACTTCAGCGCCACAGCCGTTTTCAGATAGCCCTCAATGCAAAGGCTCTAGACACAAATATTGGTGTGAGAGCTAATTCAATCAAGGAAACACTGCATGTTGGTGAAGGGCATATTGAAGAAGGATCAGCCGAGTGGTTCTTGTGGGAGAACAACTCCATTTGGCTCACTAACTTCACACACCATCAGGCTTCCAAGCAGCTCTCAAGGAAACTCAGTTTTCACACTCTATGCTTAGTGCCCTTTGAGTGCATTATCTAGGAATGAACCTGGTAGAGCATCCCACACAAACGAATGCTCCACATGCGGGTTTCACATGCCACCAACTCCACATTCACAGGCAACTTCAGCGCCACAGCCGTTTTCAGATAGCCCTCAATGCAAAGGCTCTAGACGCAAATATTGGTGTGAGAGCTAATTCAATCAAGGAAACACTGCATGTTGGTGAAGGGCATATTGAAGAAGGATCAGCCGAGTGGTTCTTGTGGGAGAACAACTCCATTTGGCTCACTAACTTCACACACCATCAGGCTTCCAAGCAGCTCTCAAGGAAACTCAGTTTTCACACTCTATGCTTAGTGCCCTTTGTATGGCGAGGACTGAAATGAAGCTTGGTCAGAATCCCACACAAACGAATGCTCCACATGCGGGTTTCACATGCCACCAACTCCACATTCACAGGCAACTTCAGCGCCACAGCCGTTTTCAGATAGCCCTCAATGCAAAGGCTCTAGACGCAAATATTGGTGTGAGAGCTAATTCAATCAAGGAAACACTGCATGTTGGTGAAGGGCATATTGAAGAAGGATCAGCCGAGTGGTTCTTGTGGGAGAACAACTCCATTTGGCTCACTAACTTCACACACCATCAGGCTTCCAAGCAGCTCTCAAGGAAACTCAGTTTTCACACTCTATGTTTAGTGCCCTTTGAGTGCATTATGTAGGAATGAACCTGGTAGAGCATCCCACACAAACGAATGCTCCACATGCGGGTTTCACATGCCACCAACTCCACATTCACAGGCAACTTCAGCGCCACAGCCGTTTTCAGATAGCCCTCAATGCAAAGGCTCTAGACGCAAATATTGGTGTGAGAGCTGATTCAATCAAGGAAACACTGCATGTTGGTGAAGGGCATATTGAAGAAGGATCAGCCGAGTGGTTCTTGTGGGAGAACAACTCCATTTGGCTCACTAACTTCACACACCATCAGGCTTCCAAGCAGCTCTCAAGGAAACTCAGTTTTCACACTCTATGCTTACTGCCCTTTGAGTGCATTATCTAGGAATGAACCTGGTAGAGCATCCCACACAAACGAATGCTCCACATGCGGGTTTCACATGCCACCAACTCCACATTCACAGGCAACTTCAGCGCCACAGCCGTTTTCAGATAGCCCTCAATGCAAAGGCTCTAGACACAAATATTGGTGTGAGAGCTAATTCAATCAAGGAAACACTGCATGTTGGTGAAGGGCATATTGAAGAAGGATCAGCCGAGTGGTTCTTGTGGGAGAACAACTCCATTTGGCTCACTAACTTCACACACCATCAGGCTTCCAAGCAGCTCTCAAGGAAACTCAGTTTTCACACTCTATGCTTAGTGCCCTTTGTATGGCTAGGACTGAAATGAAGCTTGGTAGAGCATCCCACACAAACGAATGCTCCACATGCGGGTTTCACATGCCACCAACTCCACATTCACAGGCAACTTCAGCGCCACAGCCGTTTTCAGATTGCCCTCAATGCAAAGGCTCTAGACGCAAATATTGGTGTGAGAGCTAATTCAATCAGGGAAACACTGCATGTTGGTGAAGGGCATATTGAAGAAGGATCAGCCGAGTGGTTCTTGTGGGAGAACAACTCCATTTGGCTCACTAACTTCACACACCATCAGGCTTCCAAGCAGCTCTCAAGGAAACTCAGTTTTCACACTCTATGCTTAGTGCCCTTTGTATGGCTAGGACTGAAATGGAACCTGGTAGAGCATCCCACACAAACGAATGCTCCACATGCGGGTTTCACATGCCACCAACTCCACATTCACAGGCAACTTCAGCGCCACAGCCGTTTTCAGATAGCCCTCAATGCAAAGGCTCTAGACGCAAATATTGGTGTGAGAGCTAATTCAATCAAGGAAACACTGCATGTTGCTGACGGGCATATTGAAGAAGGATCAGCCGAGTGGTTGTTGTGGGAGAACAACTCCATTTGGCTCACTAACTTCACACACCATCAGGCTTCCAAGCAGCTCTCAAGGAAACTCAGTTTTTACACTCGATGCTTAGTGCCCTTTGAGTGCATTATCTAGGAATGAACCTGGTAGAGCATCCCACACAAACGAATTCTCCACATGCGGGTTTCACATGCCACCAACTCCACATTCACAGGCAACTTCAGCGCCACAGCCGTTTTCAGATAGCCCTCAATGCAAAGGCTCTAGACGCAAATATTGGTGTGAGAGCTAATTCAATCAAGGAAACACTGCATGTTGGTGAAGGGCATATTGAAGAAGGATCAGCCGAGTGGTTCTTGTGGGAGAACAACTCCATTTGGCTCACTAACTTCACACACCATCAGGCTTCCAAGCAGCTCTCAAGGAAACTCAGTTTTCACACTCTATGCTTAGTGCCCGTTGTATGGCTAGGACTGAAATGAACCTGGTAGAGCATCCCACACAAACGAATGCTCCACATGCGGGTTTCACATGCCACCAACTCCATATTCACAGGCAACTTCAGCGCAACAGCCGTTTTCAGATAGCCCTCAATGCAAAGGCTCTAGACGCAAATATTGGTGTGAGAGCTAATTCAATCAAGGAAACACTGCATGTTGGTGAAGGGCATATTGAAGAAGGATCAGCCGAGTGGTTCTTGTGGGAGAACAACTCCATTTGGATCACTAACTTCACACACCATCAGGCTTCCAAGCAGCTCTCAAGGAAACTCAGTTTTCACACTCTATGCTTAGTGCCCTTTGAGTGCATTATCTAGGAATGAACCTGGTAGAGCATCCCACACAAACGAATGCTCCACATGCGGGTTTCACATGCCACCAACTCCACATTCACAGGCAACTTCAGCGCCACAGCCGTTTTCAGATAGCCCTCAATGCAAAGGCTCTAGACGCAAATATTGGTGTGAGAGCTAATTCAATCAAGGAAACACTGCATGTTGGTGAAGGGCATATTGAAGAAGGATCAGCCGAGTGGTTCTTGTGGGAGAACAACTCCATTTGGCTCACTAACTTCACACACCATCAGGCTTCCAAGCAGCTCTCAAGGAAACTCAGTTTTTACACTCGATGCTTAGTGCCCTTTGAGTGCATTATCTAGGAATGAACCTGGTAGAGCATCCCACACAAACGAATGATCCACATGCGGGTTTCACATGCCACCAACTCCACATTCACAGGCAACTTCAGCGCCACAGCCGTTTTCAGATAGCCCTCAATGCAAAGGCTCTAGACGCAAATATTGGTGTGAGAGCTAATTCAATCAAGGAAACACTGCATGTTGGTGAAGGGCATATTGAAGAAGGATCAGCCGAGTGGTTCTTGTGGGAGAACAACTCCATTTGGCTCACTAACTTCACACACCATCAGGCTTCCAAGCAGCTCTCAAGGAAACTCAGTTTTCACACTCTATGCTTAGTGCCCGTTGTATGGCTAGGACTGAAATGAAGCTTGGTCAGCATCCCACACAAACGAATGCTCCACATGCGGGTTTCACATGCCACCAACTCCACATTCACAGGCAAGTTCAGCGCCACAGCCGTTTTCAGATAGCCCTCAATGCAAAGGCTCTAGACGCAAATATTGGTGTGAGAGCTAATTCAATCAGGGAAACACTGCATGTTGGTGAAGGGCATATTGAAGAAGGATCAGCCGAGTGGTTCTTGTGGGAGAACAACTCCATTTGGCTCACTAACTTCACACACCATCAGGCTTCCAAGCAGCTCTCAAGGAAACTCAGTTTTCACACTCTATGCTTAGTGCCCTTTGTATGGCTAGGACTGAAATGGAACCTGGTAGAGCATCCCACACAAACGAATGCTCCACATGCGGGTTTCACATGCCACCAACTCCACATTCACAGGCAACTTCAGCGCCACAGCCGTTTTCAGATAGCCCTCAATGCAAAGGCTCTAGACGCAAATATTGGTGTGAGAGCTAATTCAATCAAGGAAACACTGCATGTTGGTGAAGGGCATATTGAAGAAGGATCAGCCGAGTGGTTCTTGTGGGAGAACAACTCCATTTGGCTCACTAACTTCACACACCATCAGGCTTCCAAGCAGCTCTCAAGGAAACTCAGTTTTTACACTTGATGCGTAGTGCCCTTTGAGTGCATTATCTAGGAATGAACCTGGTAGAGCATCCCACACAAACGAATGCTCCACATGCGGGTTTCACATGCCACCAACTCCACATTCACAGGCAACTTCAGCGCCACAGCCGTTTTCAGATAGCCCTCAATGCAAAGGCTCTAGACGCAAATATTGGTGTGAGAGCTAATTCAATCAAGGAAACACTGCATGTTGGTGAAGGGCATATTGAAGAAGGATCAGCCGAGTGGTTCTTGTGGGAGAACAACTCCATTTGCCTCACTAACTTCACACACCATCAGGCTTCCAAGCAGCTCTCAAGGAAACTCAGTTTTCACACTCTATGCTTAGTGCCCTTTGAGTGCATTATCTAGGAATGAACCTGGTAGAGCATCCCACACAAACGAATGCTCCTCATGCGGGTTTCACATGCCACCAACTCCACATTCACAGGCAACTTCAGCGCCACAGCCGTTTTCAGATAGCCCTCAATGCAAAGGCTCTAGACGCAAATATTGGTGTGAGAGCTAATTCAATCAAGGAAACACTGCATGTTGGTGAAGGGCATATTGAAGAAGGATCAGCCGAGTGGTTCTTGTGGGAGAACAACTCCATTTGGCTCACTAACTTCACACACCATCAGGCTTCCAAGCAGCTCTCAAGGAAACTCAGTTTTCACACTCTATGCTTAGTGCTCTTTGTGTGCCTAGGACTGAAATGAAACTTGGTCAGCATCCCACACAAACGGATGCTCCACATGCGGGTTTCACATGCCACCAACTCCACATTCACAGGCAACTTCAGCGCCACAGCCGTTTTCAGATAGCCCTCAATGCAAAGGCTCTAGACGCAAATATTGGTGTGAGAGCTAATTCAATCAAGGAAACACTGCATGTTGGTGAAGGGCATATTGAAGAAGGATCAGCCGAGTGGTTGTTGTGGGAGAACAACTCCATTTGGCTCACTAACTTCACACACCATCAGGCTTCCAAGCAGCTCTCAAGGAAACTCAGTTTTCACACACTATGCTTAGTGCCCTTTGTATGGCTAGGACTGAAATGAACCTGGTAGAGCATCCCACACAAACGAATGCTCCATATGCGGGTTTCACATGCCACCAACTCCACATTCACAGGCAACTTCAGCGCCACAGCCGTTTTCAGATAGCCCTCAATGCAAAGGCTCTAGACGCAAATATTGGTGTGAGAGCTAATTCAATCAAGGAAACACTGCATGTTGGTGAAGGGCATATTGAAGAAGGATCAGCCGAGTGGTTGTTGTGGGAGAACAACTCCATTTGGCTCACTAACTTCACACACCATCAGGCTTCCAAGCAGCTCTCAAGGAAACTCAGTTTTTACACTTGATGCTTAGTGCCCTTTGAGTGCATTATCTAGGAATGAACCTGGTAGAGCATCCCACACAAACGAATGCTCCACATGCGGGTTTCACATGCCACCAACTCCACATTCACAGGCAACTTCAGCGCCACAGCCGTTTTCAGATAGCCCTCAATGCAAAGGCTCTAGACGCAAATATTGGTGTGAGAGCTAATTCAATCAAGGAAACACTGCATGTTGGTGAAGGGCATATTGAAGAAGGATCAGCCGAGTGGTTCTTGTGGGAGAACAACTCCATTTGGCTCACTAACTTCACACACCATCAGGCTTCCAAGCAGCTCTCAAGGAAACTCAGTTTTCACACTCTATGCTTAGTGCCCTTTGAGTGCATTATCTAGGAATGAACCTGGTAGAGCATCCCACACAAACGAATGCTCCACATGCGGGTTTCACATGCCACCAACTCCACATTCACAGGCAACTTCAGCGCCACAGCCGTTTTCAGATAGCCCTCAATGCAAAGGCTCTAGACGCAAATATTGGTGTGAGAGCTAATTCAATCAAGGAAACACTGCATGTTGGTGAAGGGCATATTGAAGAAGGATCAGCCGAGTGGTTCTTGTGGGAGAACAACTCCATTTGCCTCACTAACTTCACACACCATCAGGCTTCCAAGCAGCTCTCAAGGAAACTCAGTTTTCACACTCTATGCTTAGTGCCCTTTGAGTGCATTATCTAGGAATGAACCTGGTAGAGCATCCCACACAAACGAATGCTCCACATGCGGGTTTCACATGCCACCAACTCCACATTCACAGGCAACTTCAGCGCCACAGCCGTTTTCAGATAGCCCTCAATGCAAAGGCTCTAGACGCAAATATTGGTGTGAGAGCTAATTCAATCAAGGAAACACTGCATGTTGGTGAAGGGCATATTGAAGAAGGATCAGCCGAGTGGTTCTTGTGGGAGAACAACTCCATTTGGCTCACTAACTTCACACACCATCAGGCTTCCAAGCAGCTCTCAAGGAAACTCAGTTTTCACACTCTATGCTTAGTGCTCTTTGTGTGCCTAGGACTGAAATGAAACTTGGTCAGCATCCCACACAAACGGATGCTCCACATGCGGGTTTCACATGCCACCAACTCCACATTCACAGGCAACTTCAGCGCCACAGCCGTTTTCAGATAGCCCTCAATGCAAAGGCTCTAGACGCAAATATTGGTGTGAGAGCTAATTCAATCAAGGAAACACTGCATGTTGGTGAAGGGCATATTGAAGAAGGATCAGCCGAGTGGTTCTTGTGGGAGAACAACTCCATTTGGCTCACTAACTTCACACACCATCAGGCTTCCAAGCAGCTCTCAAGGAAACTCAGTTTTCACACTCTATGCTTAGTGCCCGTTGTATGGCTAGGACTGAAATGAAGCTTGGTCAGCATCCCACACAAACGAATGCTCCACATGCGGGTTTCACATGCCACCAACTCCACATTCACAGGCAACTTCAGCGCCACAGCCGTTTTCAGATAGCCCTCAATGCAAAGGCTCTAGACGCAAATATTGGTGTGAGAGCTAATTCAATCAAGGAAACACTGCATGTTGGTGAAGGGCATATTGAAGAAGGATCAGCCGAGTGGTTCTTGTGGGAGAACAACTCCATTTGGCTCACTAACTTCACACACCATCAGGCTTCCAAGCAGCTCTCAAGGAAACTCAGTTTTCACACTCTATGCTTAGTGCCCTTTGTATGGCTAGGACTGAAATGAATCTGGTAGAGTATCCCACACAAACGAATGCTCCATATGCGGGTTTCACATGCCACCAACTCCACATTCACAGGCAACTTCAGCGCCACAGCCGTTTTCAGATAGCCCTCAATGCAAAGGCTCTAGACGCAAATATTGGTGTGAGAGCTAATTCAATCAAGGAAACACTGCATGTTGGTGAAGGGCATATTGAAGAAGGATCAGCCGAGTGGTTGTTGTGGGAGAACAACTCCATTTGGCTCACTAACTTCACACACCATCAGGCTTCCAAGCAGCTCTCAAGGAAACTCAGTTTTTACACTTGATGCTTAGTGCCCTTTGAGTGCATTATCTAGGAATGAACCTGGTAGAGCATCCCACACAAACGAATGCTCCACATGCGGGTTTCACATGCCACCAACTCCACATTCACAGGCAACTTCAGCGCCACAGCCGTTTTCAGATAGCCCTCAATGCAAAGGCTCTAGACACAAATATTGGTGTGAGAGCTAATTCAATCAAGGAAACACTGCATGTTGGTGAAGGGCATATTGAAGAAGGATCAGCCGAGTGGTTCTTGTGGGAGAACAACTCCATTTGGCTCACTAACTTCACACACCATCAGGCTTCCAAGCAGCTCTCAAGGAAACTCAGTTTTCACACTCTATGCTTAGTGCCCTTTGAGTGCATTATCTAGGAATGAACCTGGTAGAGCATCCCACACAAACGAATGCTCCACATGCGGGTTTCACATGCCACCAACTCCACATTCACAGGCAACTTCAGCGCCACAGCCGTTTTCAGATAGCCCTCAATGCAAAGGCTCTAGACGCAAATATTGGTGTGAGAGCTAATTCAATCAAGGAAACACTGCATGTTGGTGAAGGGCATATTGAAGAAGGATCAGCCGAGTGGTTCTTGTGGGAGAACAACTCCATTTGGCTCACTAACTTCACACACCATCAGGCTTCCAAGCAGCTCTCAAGGAAACTCAGTTTTCACACTCTATGCTTAGTGCCCTTTGTATGGCGAGGACTGAAATGAAGCTTGGTCAGAATCCCACACAAACGAATGCTCCACATGCGGGTTTCACATGCCACCAACTCCACATTCACAGGCAACTTCAGCGCCACAGCCGTTTTCAGATAGCCCTCAATGCAAAGGCTCTAGACGCAAATATTGGTGTGAGAGCTAATTCAATCAAGGAAACACTGCATGTTGGTGAAGGGCATATTGAAGAAGGATCAGCCGAGTGGTTCTTGTGGGAGAACAACTCCATTTGGCTCACTAACTTCACACACCATCAGGCTTCCAAGCAGCTCTCAAGGAAACTCAGTTTTCACACTCTATGCATAGTGCCCTTTGAGTGCATTATGTAGGAATGAACCTGGTAGAGCATCCCACACAAACGAATGCTCCACATGCGGGTTTCACATGCCACCAACTCCACATTCACAGGCAACTTCAGCGCCACAGCCGTTTTCAGATAGCCCTCAATGCAAAGGCTCTAGACGCAAATATTGGTGTGAGAGCTGATTCAATCAAGGAAACACTGCATGTTGGTGAAGGGCATATTGAAGAAGGATCAGCCGAGTGGTTCTTGTGGGAGAACAACTCCATTTGGCTCACTAACTTCACACACCATCAGGATTCCAAGCAGCTCTCAAGGAAACTCAGTTTTCACACTCTATGCTTAGTGCCCTTTGTATGGCTAGGACTGAAATGAAGCTTGGTCAACATCCCACACAAACGAATGCTCCACATGCGGGTTTCACATGCCACCAACTCCACATTCACAGGCAACTTCAGCGCCACAGCCGTTTTCAGATAGCCCTCAATGCAAAGGCTCTAGACGCAAATATTGGTGTGAGAGCTAATTCAATCAAGGAAACACTGCATGTTGGTGAAGGGCATATTGAAGAAGGATCAGCCGAGTGGTTCTTGTGGGAGAACAACTCCATTTGGCTCACTAACTTCACACACCATCAGGCTTCCAAGCAGCTCTCAAGGAAACTCAGTTTTCACACTCTATGTTAGTGCCCTTTGAGTGCATTATCTAGGAATGAACCTGGTAAAGCATCCCACACAAACGAATGCTCCACATGCGGGTTTCACATGCCACCAACTCCACATTCACAGGCAACTTCAGCGCCACAGCCGTTTTCAGATAGCCCTCAATGCAAAGGCTCTAGACGCAAATATTGGTGTGAGAGCTAATTCAATCAAGGAAACACTGCATGTTGGTGAAGGGCATATTGAAGAAGGATCAGCCGAGTGGTTCTTGTGGGAGAACAACTCCATTTGGCTCACTAACTTCACACACCATCAGGCTTCCAAGCAGCTCTCAAGGAAACTCAGTTTTCACACTCTATGCTTAGTGCCCTTTGTATGGCTAGGACTGAAATGAACCTGGTAGAGCATCCCACACAAACGAATGCTCCACATGCGCTTTCACATGCCACCAACTCCACATTCACAGGCAACTTCAGCGCCACAGCCGTTTTCAGATAGCCCTCAATGCAAAGGCTCTAGACACAAATATTGGTGTGAGAGCTAATTCCATCAAGGAAACACTGCATGTTGGTGAAGGGCATATTGAAGAAGGATCAGCCGAGTGGTTCTTGTGGGAGAACAACTCCATTTGGCTCACTAACTTCACACACCATCAGGCTTCCAAGCAACTCTCAAGGAAACTCAGTTTTCACACTCTATGCTTAGTGCTCTTTGAGTGCATTATCTAGGAATGAACCTGGTAGAGCATCCCACACAAACGAATGCTCCACATGCGGGTTTCACATGCCACCAACTCCACATTCACAGGCAACTTCAGCGCCACAGCCGTTTTCAGATAGCCCTCAATGCAAAGGCTCTAGACGCAAATATTGGTGTGAGAGCTAATTCAATCAAGGAAACACTGCATGTTGGTGAAGGGCATATTGAAGAAGGATCAGCCGAGTGGTTCTTGTGGGAGAACAACTCCATTTGGATCACTAACTTCACACACCATCAGGCTTCCAAGCAGCTCTCAAGGAAACTCAGTTTTCACACTCTATGCTTAGTGCCCTTTGAGTGCATTATCTAGGAATGAACCTGGTAGAGCATCCCACACAAACGAATGCTCCACATGCGGGTTTCACATGCCACCAACTCCACATTCACAGGCAACTTCAGCGCCACAGCCGTTTTCAGATAGCCCTCAATGCAAAGGCTCTAGACGCAAATATTGGTGTGAGAGCTAATTCAATCAAGGAAACACTGCATGA
>NW_026700259.1:0-58701 GCF_030435755.1 Ochotona princeps | reverse complement strand
AAGGGCACTAAGCATAGAGTGTGAAAACTGAGTTTCCTTGAGAGCTGTTTGGAAGCCTGATGGTGTGTGAAGTTAGTGAGCCAAATGGAGTTGTTCTCCCACAAGAACCACTCGGCTGATCCTTCTTCAATATGCCCTTCACCAACATGCAGTGTTTCCTTGATTGAATTAGCTCTCACACCAATATTTGCGTCTAGAGCCTTTGCTTTGAGGGCTATCTGAAAACGGCTGTGGCGCTGAAGTTGCCTGTGAATGTGGAGTTGGTGGCATGTGAAACCCGCATGTGGAGCATTCGTTTGTGTGGGATGCTCTACCAGGTTCATTCCTAAATAATGCACTCAAAGGGCACTAAACATAGAGTGTGAAAACTGAGTTTCCTTGAGAGCTGCTTGGAAGCCTGATGGTGTGTGAAGTTAGTGAGCCAAATGGAGTTGTTCTCCCACAAGAACCACTCGGCTGATCCTTCTTCAATATGCCCTTCACCAACATGCAGTGTTTCCTTGATTGAATTAGCTCTCACACCAATATTTGCGTCTAGAGCCTTTGCATTGAGGGCTATCTGAAAACGGCTGTGGCGCTGAAGTTGCCTGTGAATGTGGAGTTGGTGGCATGTGAAACCCGCATGTGAAGCATTCGTTTGTGTGGGATGCTCTACCAGGTTCATTCCTAGATAATGCACTCAAAGGGCACTAAGCATAGAGTGTGAAAACTGAGTTTCCTTGAGAGCTGCTTGGAAGCCTGATGGTGTGTGAAGTTAGTGAGCCAAATGGAGTTGTTCTCCCACAAGAACCACTCGGCTGATCCTTCTTCAATATGCCCTTCACCAACATGCAGTGTTTCATTGATTGAATTAGCTCTCACACCAATATTTGCGTCTAGAGCCTTTGCTTTGAGGGTTATCTGAAAACGGCTGTGGCGCTGAAGTTGCCTGTGAATGTGGAGTTGGTGGCATGTGAAACCCGCATGTGAAGCATTCGTTTGTGTGGCATGCTCTACCAGGTTCATTTCAGTCCTAGCCATACAAAGGGCACTAAGCATAGAGTGTGAAAACTGAGTTTCCTTGAGAGCTGCTTGGAAGCCTGATGGTGTGTGAAGTTAGTGAGCCAAATGGAGTTGTTCTCCCACAAGAACCACTCGGCTGATCCTTCTTCAATATGCCCTTCACCAACATGCAGTGTTTCCTTGATTGAATTAGCTCTCACACCAATATTTGCGTCTAGAGCCTTTGCTTTGAGGGCTATCTGAAAACGGCTGTGGCGCTGAAGTTGCCTGTCAATGTGGAGTTGGTGGCATGTGAAACCCGCATGTGAAGCATTCGTTTGTGTGGGATGCTCTACCAGGTTCATTCCTAGATAATGCACTCAAAGGGCACTAAACATAGAGTGTGAAAACTGAGTTTCCTTGAGAGCTGCTTGGAAGCCTGATGGTGTGTGAAGTTAGTGAGCCAAATGGAGTTGTTCTCCCACAAGAACCACTCGGCTGATCCTTCTTCAATATGCCCTTCACCAAGATGCAGTGTTTCCTTGATTGAATTAGCTCTCACACCAATATTTGCGTCTAGAGCCTTTGCTTTGAGGGCTATCTGAAAACGGCTGTGGCGCTGAAGTTGCCTGTGAATGTGGAGTTGGTGGCATGTGAAACCCGCATGTGGAGCATTCGTTTGTGTGGGATGCTCTACCAGGTTCATTTCAGTCCTAGCCATACAAAGGGCACTAAGCATAGAGTGTGAAAACTGAGTTTCCTTGAGAGCTGCTTGGAAGCCTGATGGTGTGTGAAGTTAGTGAGCCAAATGGAGTTGTTCTCCCACAAGAACCACTTGGCTGATCCTTCTTCAATATGCCCTTCACCAACATGCAGTTTTTCCTTGATTGAATTAGCTCTCACACCAATATTTGCGTCTAGAGCCTTTGCATTGAGGGCTATCTGAAAACGGCTGTGGCGCTGATGTTGCCTGTGAATGTGGAGTTGGTGGCATGTGAAACCCGCATGTGGAGCATTCGTTTGTGTGGGATGCTCTACCAGGTTCATTCCTAGATAATGCACTCAAAGGGCACTAAGCATAGAGTGTGAAACCTGAGTTTCCTTGAGAGCTGCTTGGAAGCCTGATGGTGTGTGAAGTTAGTGAGCCAAATGGAGTTGTTCTCCCACAAGAACCACTCGGCTGATCCTTCTTCAATATGCCCTTCACCAACATGCAGTGTTTCCTTGATTGAATTAGCTCTCACACCAATATTTGCGTCTAGAGCCTTTGCTTTGAGGGCTATCTGAAAACGGCTGTGGCGCTGAAGTTGCCTGTGAATGTGGAGTTGGTGGCATGTGAAACCCCGCATGTGGAGCATTCGTTTGTGTGGGATGCTCTACCAGGTTCATTCCTAGATAATGCACTCAAAGGGCACTAAACATAGAGCGTGAAACCTGAGTTTCCTTGAGAGCTGCTTGGAAGCCTGATGGTGTGTGAAGTTAGTGAGCCAAATGGAGTTGTTCTCCCACAAGAACCACTCGGCTGATCCTTCTTCAATATGCCCTTCACCAACATGCAGTGTTTCCTTGATTCAATTAGCTCTCACACCAATATTTGCGTCTAGAACCTTTGCATTGAGTGCTATCTGAAAACGGCTGTGGCGCTGAAGTTGCCTGTGAATGTGGAGTTGGTGGCATGTGAAACCCGCATGTGGAGCATTCGTTTGTGTGGGATGCTGACCAAGCTTCATTTCAGTCCTAGGCACACAAAGGGCACTAAGCATAGAGTGTGAAAACTGAGTTTCCTTGAGACCTGCTTGGAAGCCTGATGGTGTGTGAAGTTAGTGAGCCAAATGGAGTTGTTCTTCCACAAGATCCACTCGGCTGATCCTTCTTCAATATGCCCTTCACCAACATGCAGTGTTTCCTTGATTGAATTAGCTCTCACACCAATATTTGCGTCTAGAGCCTTTGCATTGAGGGCTATCTGAAAACGGCTGTGGCGCTGAAGTTGCCTGTGAATGTGGAGTTGGTGGCATGTGAAACCCGCATGTGGAGCATTCGTTTGTGTGGGATGCTCTACCAGGTTCATTCCTAGATAATGCACTCAAAGGGCACTAAACATAGAGTGTGAAAACTGAGTTTCCTTGAGAGCTGCTTGGAAGCCTGATGGTGTGTGAAGTTAGTGAGCCAAATGGAGTTGTTCTCCCACAAGAACCACTTGGCTGATCCTTCTTCAATATGCCCTTCACCAACATGCAGTGTTTCCTTGATTGAATTAGCTCTCACACCAATATTTGCGTCTAGAGCCTTTGCATTGAGGGCTATCTGAAAACGGCTGTGGCGCTGAAGTTGCCTGTGAATGTGGAGTTGGTGGCATGTGAAACCCGCATGTGGAGCATTCGTTTGTGTGGGATGCTCTACCAGGTTCATTCCTAGATAATGCACTCAAAGGGCACTAAACATAGAGCGTGAAACCTGAGTTTCCTTGAGAGCTGCTTGGAAGCCTGATGGTGTGTGAAGTTAGTGAGCCAAATGGAGTTGTTCTCCCACAAGAACCACTCGGCTGATCCTTCTTCAATATGCCCTTCACCAACATGCAGTGTTTCCTTGATTGAATTAGCTCTCACACCAATATTTGCGTCTAGAGCCTTTGCATTGAGGGCTATCTGAAAACGGCTGTGGCGCTGAAGTTGCCTGTGAATGTGGAGTTGGTGGAATGTGAAACCCGCATGTGGAGCATTCGTTTGTGTGGGATGCTCTACCAGGGTCATTTCAGTCCTAGGAGCACAAAGGGCACTAAGCATGGAGTGTGAAAACTGAGTTTCCTTGAGAGCTGCTTGGAAGCCTGATGGTGTGTGACGTTAGTGAGCCAAATGGGAAGTTAAGTTGTTCTCCCTCAAGAACCACTCGGCTGATCCTTCTTCAATATGCCCTTCACCAACATGCAGTGTTTCCTTGATTGAATTAGCTCTCACACCAATATTTGCGTCTAGAGCCTTTGCATTGAGGGCTATCTGAAAACGGCTGTGGCGCTGATGTTGCCTGTGAATGTGGAGTTGGTGGCATGTGAAACCCGCATGTGGAGCATTCGTTTGTGTGGGATGCTCTACCAGGTTCATTCCTAGATAATGCACTCAAAGGGCACTAAACATAGAGCGTGAAAATTGAGTTTCCTTGAGAGCTGCTTGGAAGCCTGATGGTGTGTGAAGTTAGTGAGCCAAATGGAGTTGTTCTCCCACAAGAACCACTCGGCTGATCCTTCTTCAATATGCCCTTCACCAACATGCAGTGTTTCCTTGATTGAATTAGCTCTCACACCAATATTTGCGTCTAGAGCCTTTGCTTTGAGGGCTATCTGAAAACGGCTGTGGCGCTGAAGTTGCCTGTGAATGTGGAGTTGGTGGCATGTGAAACCCGCATGTGGAGCATTCGTTTGTGTGGGATGCTCTACCAGGTTCATTCCTAGATAATGCACTCAAAGGGCACTAAACATAGAGCGTGAAACCTGAGTTTCCTTGGGAGCTGCTTGGAAGCCTGATGGTGTGTGAAGTTAGTGAGCCAAATGGAGTTGTTCTCCCACAAGAACCACTCGGCTGATCCTTCTTCAATATGCCCTTCACCAACATGCAGTGTTTCCTTGATTGAATTAGCTCTCACACCAATATTTGCGTCTAGAGCCTTTGCTTTGAGAGCTATCTGAAAACGGCTGTGGCGCTGAAGTTGCCTGTGAATGTGGAGTTGGTGGCATGTGAAACCCGCATGTGGAGCATTCGTTTGTGTGGGATGCTCTACCAGGTTCATTTCAGTCCTAGGAGCACAAAGGGCACTAAACATAGAGTGTGAAAACTGAGTTTCCTTGAGAGCTGCTTGGAAGCCTGATGGTGTGTGAAGTTAGTGAGCCAAATGGAGTTGTTCTCCCACAAGAACCACTCGGCTGATCCTTCTTCAATATGCCCTTCACCAACATGCAGTGTTTCCTTGATTGAATTAGCTCTCACACCAATATTTGCGTCTAGAGCCTTTGCTTTGAGGGCTATCTGAAAACGGCTGTGGCGCTGAAGTTGCCTGTGAATGTGGAGTTGGTGGCATGTGAAACCCGCATGTGGAGCATTCGTTTGTGTGGGATGCTCTACCAGGTTCATTTCAGTCCTAGCCATGCAAAGGGCACTAAGCATAGAGTGTGAAAACTGAGTTTCCTTGAGAGCTGCTTGGAAGCCTGATGGTGTGTGAAGTTAGTGAGCCAAATGGAGTTGTTCTCCCACAAGAACCACTCGGCTGATCCTTCTTCAATATGCCCTTCACCAACATGCAGTGTTTCCTTGATTGAATTAGCTCTCACACCAATATTTGCGTCTAGAGCCTTTGCTTTGAGGGCTATCTGAAAACGGCTGTGGCGCTGAAGTTGCCTGTGAATGTGGAGTTGGTGGCATGTGAAACCCGCATGTGGAGCATTCTTTTCTGTGGGATGCTCTACCAGGTTCATTCCTAGATAATGCACTCAAAGGGCACTAAGCATAGAGTGTGAAAACTGAGTTTCCTTGAGAGCTGCTTGGAAGCCTGATGGTGTGTGAAGTTAGTGAGCCAAATGGAGTTGTTCTCCCACAAGAACCACTCGGCTGATCCTTCTTCAATATGCCCTTCACCAACATGCAGTGTTTCCTTGATTGAATTAGCTCTCACACCAATATTTGCGTCTAGAGCCTTTGCATTGAGGGCTATCTGAAAACGGCTGTGGCGCTGATGTTGCCTGTGAATGTGGAGTTGGTGGCATGTGAAACCCGCATGTGGAGCATTCGTTTGTGTGGGGTGCTCTACCAGGTTCATTCCTAGGTAATGCACTCAAAGGGCACTAAACATAGAGTGTGAAACCTGAGTTTCCTTGAGGGCTGCTTGGAAGCCTGATGGTGTGTGAAGTTAGTGAGCCAAATGGAGTTGTTCTCCCACAAGAACCACTCGGCTGATCCTTCTTCAATATGCCCTTCACCAAGATGCAGTGTTTCCTTGATTGAATTAGCTCTCACACCAATATTTGCGTCTAGAGCCTTTGCTTTGAGGGCTATCTGAAAACGGCTGTGGCGCTGAAGTTGCCTGTGAATGTGGAGTTGGTGGCATGTGAAACCCGCATGTGAAGCATCCGTTTATGTGGGATGCTCTACCAGGTTCATTCCTAGATAATGCACTCAAAGGTCACTAAACATAGAGTGTGAAAACTGAGTTTCCTTGAGAGCTGCTTGGAAGCCTGATGGTGTGTGAAGTTAGTGAGCCAAATGGAGTTGTTCTCCCACAAGAACCACTCGGCTGATCCTTCTTCTATATGCCCTTCACCAACATGCAGTGTTTCCTTGATTGAATTAGCTCTCACACCAATATTTGCGTCTAGAGCCTTTGCATTGAGGGCTATCTGAAAACGGCTGTGGCGCTGAAGTTGCCTGTGAATGTGGAGTTGGTGGCATGTGAAACCCGCATGTGGAGCATTCTTTTGTGTGGGATGCTCTACCAGGTTCATTTCAGTCCTAGCCATACAAAGGGCACTAAGCATAGAGTGTGAAAACTGAGTTTCCTTGAGAGCTGCTTGGAAGCCTGATGGTGTGTGAAGTTAGTGAGCCAAATGGAGTTGTTCTCCCACAAGAACCACTCGGCTGATCCTTCTTCAATATGCCCTTCACCAACATGCAGTGTTTCCTTGATTGAATAGCTCTCACACCAATATTTGCGTCTAGAGCCTTTGCTTTGAGGGCTATCTGAAAACGGCTGTGGCGCTGAAGTTGCCTTTGAATGTGGAGTTGGTGGCATGTGAAACCCGCATGTGAAGCATTCGTTTGTGTGGGATGCTCTACCAGGTTCATTTCAGTCCTAGCCATACAAAGGGCACTAAGCCTAGAGTGTGAAAACTGAGTTTCCTTGAGAGCTGCTTGGAAGCCTGATGGTGTGTGAAGTTAGTGAGCCAAATGGAGTTGTTCTCCCACAAGAACCACTCGGCTGATCCTTCTTCAATATGCCCTTCACCAACATGCAGTGTTTCCTTGATTGAATTAGCTCTCACACCAATATTTGCGTCTAGAGCCTTTGCTTTGAGGGTTATCTGAAAACGGCTGTGGCGCTGAAGTTGCCTGTGAATGTGGAGTTGGTGGCATGTGAAACCCGCATGTGGAGCATTCGTTTGTGTGGCATGCTCTACCAGGTTCATTTCAGTCCTAGCCATACAAAGGGCACTAAGCATAGAGTGTGAAAACTGAGTTTCCTTGAGAGCTGCTTGGAAGCCTGATGGTGTGTGAAGTTAGTGAGCCAAATGGAGTTGTTCTCCCACAAGAACCACTCGGCTGATCCTTCTTCAATATGCCCTTCACCAACATGCAGTGTTTCCTTGATTGAATTAGCTCTCACACCAATATTTGCGTCTAGAGCCTTTGCATTGAGGGCTATCTGAAAACGGCTGTGGCGCTTAAGTTGCCTGTGAATGTGGAGTTGGTGGCATGTGAAACCTGCATGTGAAGCATTCGTTTGTGTGGGATGCTCTACCAGGTTCATTCCTAGATAATGCACTCAAAGGGCACTAAACATAGAGTGTGAAAACTGAGTTTCCTTGAGAGCTGCTTGGAAGCCTGATGGTGTGTGAAGTTAGTGAGCCAAATGGAGTTGTTCTCCCACAAGAACCACTCGGCTGATCCTTCTTCAATATGCCCTTCACCAACATGCAGTGTTTCCTTGATTGAATTAGCTCTCACACCAATATTTGCGTCTAGATCCTTTGCATTGAGGGCTATCTGAAAACGGCTGTGGCGCTGAAGTTGCCTGTGAATGTGGAGTTGGTGGCATGTGAAAACCGCATGTGGAGCATTCGTTTCTGTGGCTGACCAAGCTCTTATAGTTTCATTCCTAGATAATGCACTCAAAGGGCACTAAACATAGAGCGTGAAACCTGAGTTTCCTTGAGAGCTGCTGGGAAGCCTGATGGTGTGTGAAGTTAGTGAGCCAAATGGAGTTGTTCTCCCACAAGAACCACTCGGCTGATCCTTCTTCAATATGCCCTTCACCAACATGCAGTGTTTCCTTGATTGAATTAGCTCTCACACCAATATTTGCGTCTAGAGCCTTTGCTTTGAGGGTTATCTGAAAACGGCTGTGGCGCTGAAGTTGCCTGTGAATGTGGAGTTGGTGGCATGTGAAACCCGCATGTGGAGCATTCGTTTGTGTGGCATGCTCTACCAGGTTCATTTCAGTCCTAGCCATACAAAGGGCACTAAGCATAGAGTGTGAAAACTGAGTTTCCTTGAGAGCTGCTTGGAAGCCTGATGGTGTGTGAAGTTAGTGAGCCAAATGGAGTTGTTCTCCCACAAGAACCACTCGGCTGATCCTTCTTCAATATGCCCTTCACCAACATGCAGTGTTTCCTTGATTGAATTAGCTCTCACACCAATATTTGCGTCTAGAGCCTTTGCTTTGAGGGCTATCTGAAAACGGCTGTGGCGCTGAAGTTGCCTGTGAATGTGGAGTTGGTGGCATGTGAAACCCGCATGTGAAGCATTCGTTTGTGTGGGATGCTCTACCAGGTTCATTCCTAGATAATGCACTCAAAGGGCACTAAACATAGAGTGTGAAAACTGAGTTTCCTTGAGAGCTGCTTGGAAGCCTGATGGTGTGTGAAGTTAGTGAGCCAAATGGAGTTGTTCTCCCACAAGAACCACTCGGCTGATCCTTCTTCAATATGCCCTTCACCAAGATGCAGTGTTTCCTTGATTGAATTAGCTCTCACACCAATATTTGCGTCTAGAGCCTTTGCATTGAGGGCTATCTGAAAACGGCTGTGGCGCTGAAGTTGCCTGTGAATGTGGAGTTGGTGGCATGTGAAACCTGCATGTGAAGCATTCGTTTGTGTGGGATGCTCTACCAGGTTCATTCCTAGATAATGCACTCAAAGGGCACTAAACATAGAGTGTGAAAACTGAGTTTCCTTGAGAGCTGCTTGGAAGCCTGATGGTGTGTGAAGTTAGTGAGCCAAATGGAGTTGTTCTCCCACAAGAACCACTCGGCTGATCCTTCTTCAATATGCCCTTCACCAACATGCAGTGTTTCCTTGATTGAATTAGCTCTCACACCAATATTTGCGTCTAGAGCCTTTGCATTGAGGGCTATCTGAAAACGGCTGTGGCGCTGAAGTTGCCTGTGAATGTGGAGTTGGTGGCATGTGAAAACCGCATGTGGAGCATTCGTTTCTGTGGCTGACCAAGCTCTTATAGTTTCATTCCTAGATAATGCACTCAAAGGGCACTAAACATAGAGCGTGAAACCTGAGTTTCCTTGAGAGCTGCTGGGAAGCCTGATGGTGTGTGAAGTTAGTGAGCCAAATGGAGTTGTTCTCCCACAAGAACCACTCGGCTGATCCTTCTTCAATATGCCCTTCACCAACATGCAGTGTTTCCTTGATTGAATTAGCTCTCACACCAATATTTGCGTCTAGAGCCTTTGCTTTGAGGGTTATCTGAAAACGGCTGTGGCGCTGAAGTTGCCTGTGAATGTGGAGTTGGTGGCATGTGAAACCCGCATGTGGAGCATTCGTTTGTGTGGCATGCTCTACCAGGTTCATTTCAGTCCTAGCCATACAAAGGGCACTAAGCATAGAGTGTGAAAACTGAGTTTCCTTGAGAGCTGCTTGGAAGCCTGATGGTGTGTGAAGTTAGTGAGCCAAATGGAGTTGTTCTCCCAGAAGAACCACTCGGCTGATCCTTCTTCAATATGCCCTTCACCAACATGCAGTGTTTCCTTGATTGAATTAGCTCTCACACCAATATTTGCGTCTAGAGCCTTTGCTTGAGGGCTATCTGAAAACGGCTGTGGCGCTGAAGTTGCCTGTGAATGTGGAGTTGGTGGCATGTGAAACCCGCATGTGAAGCATTCGTTTGTGTGGGATGCTCTACCAGGTTCATTCCTAGATAATGCACTCAAAGGGCACTAAACATAGAGTGTGAAAACTGAGTTTCCTTGAGAGCTGCTTGGAAGCCTGATGGTGTGTGAAGTTAGTGAGCCAAATGGAGTTGTTCTCCCACAAGAACCACTCGGCTGATCCTTCTTCAATATGCCCTTCACCAACATGCAGTGTTTCCTTGATTGAATTAGCTCTCACACCAATATTTGCGTCTAGAGCCTTTGCATTGAGGGCTATCTGAAAACGGCTGTGGCGCTGAAGTTGCCTGTGAATGTGGAGTTGGTGGCATGTGAAACCTGCATGTGAAGCATTCGTTTGTGTGGGATGCTCTACCAGGTTCATTCCTAGATAATGCACTCAAAGGGCACTAAACATAGAGTGTGAAAACTGAGTTTCCTTGAGAGCTGCTTGGAAGCCTGATGGTGTGTGAAGTTAGTGAGCCAAATGGAGTTGTTCTCCCACAAGAACCACTCGGCTGATCCTTCTTCAATATGCCCTTCACCAACATGCAGTGTTTCCTTGATTGAATTAGCTCTCACACCAATATTTGCGTCTAGATCCTTTGCATTGAGGGCTATCTGAAAACGGCTGTGGCGCTGAAGTTGCCTGTGAATGTGGAGTTGGTGGCATGTGAAACCCGCATGTGGAGCATTCGTTTCTGTGGCTGACCAAGCTCTTATAGTTTCATTCCTAGATAATGCACTCAAAGGGCACTAAACATAGAGCGTGAAACCTGAGTTTCCTTGAGAGCTGCTGGGAAGCCTGATGGTGTGTGAAGTTAGTGAGCCAAATGGAGTTGTTCTCCCACAAGAACCACTCGGCTGATCCTTCTTCAATATGCCCTTCACCAACATGCAGTGTTTCCTTGATTGAATTAGCTCTCACACCAATATTTGCGTCTAGAGCCTTTGCTTTGAGGGTTATCTGAAAACGGCTGTGGCGCTGAAGTTGCCTGTGAATGTGGAGTTGGTGGCATGTGAAACCCGCATGTGGAGCATTCGTTTGTGTGGCATGCTCTACCAGGTTCATTTCAGTCCTAGCCATACAAAGGGCACTAAGCATAGAGTGTGAAAACTGAGTTTCCTTGAGAGCTGCTTGGAAGCCTGATGGTGTGTGAAGTTAGGGAGCCAAATGGAGTTGTTCTCCCAGAAGAACCACTCGGCTGATCCTTCTTCAATATGCCCTTCACCAACATGCAGTGTTTCCTTGATTGAATTAGCTCTCACACCAATATTTGCGTCTAGAGCCTTTGCATTGAGGGCTATCTGAAAACGGCTGTGGCGCTGAAGTTGCCTGTGAATGTGGAGTTGGTGGCATGTGAAACCCGCATGTGGAGCATTCGTTTGTGTGGGATGCTCACCAAGCTTCTTTTCAGTCCTAGGCACTCAAAGGGCACTAAGCATAGAGTGTGAAAACTGAGTTTCCTTGAGAGCTGCTTGGAAGCCTGATGGTGTGTGAAGTTAGTGAGCCAAATGGAGTTGTTCTCCCACAAGAACCACTCGGCTGATCCTTCTTCAATATGCCCTTCACCAACATGCAGTGTTTCCTTGATTGAATTAGCTCTCACACCAATATTTGCGTCTAGAGCCTTTGCATTGAGGGCTATCTGAAAACGGCTGTGGCGCTGAAGTTGCCTGTGAATGTGGAGTTGGTGGCATGTGAAACCCGCATGTGGAGCATTCGTTTGTGTGGGATGCTCTACCAGGTTCATTTCAGTCCTAGCCATACAAAGGGCACTAAGCATAGAGTGTGAAAACTGAGTTTCCTTGAGAGCTGCTTGGAAGCCTGATGGTGTGTGAAGTTAGTGAGCCAAATGGAGTTGTTCTCCCACAAGAACCACTCGGCTGATCCTTCTTCAATATGCCCTTCACCAACATGCAGTGTTTCCTTGATTGAATTAGCTCTCACACCAATATTTGCGTCTAGAGCCTTTGCTTTGAGGGCTATCTGAAAACGGCTGTGGCGCTGAAGTTGCCTGTGAATGTGGAGTTGGTGGCATGTGAAACCCGCATGTGGAGCATTCGTTTGTGTGGGATGCTCTACCAGGTTCATTCCTAGATAATGCACTCAAAGGGCACTAAGCATAGAGTGTGAAAACTGAGTTTCCTTGAGAGCTGCTTGGAAGCCTGATGGTGTGTGAAGTTAGTGAGCCAAATGGAGTTGTTCTCCCACAAGAACCACTCGGCTGATCCTTCTTCAATATGCCCTTCACCAACATGCAGTGTTTCCTTGATTGAATTAGCTCTCACACCAATATTTGCGTCTAGAGCCTTTGCATTGAGGGCTATCTGAAAACGGCTGTGGCGCTGAAGTTGCCTGTGAATGTGGAGTTGGTGGCATGTGAAACCCGCATGTGGAGCATTCGTTTGTGTGGGATGCTCTACCAGGTTCATTCCTAAATAATGCACTCAAAGGGCACTAAACATAGAGTGTGAAAACTGAGTTTCCTTGAGAGCTGCTTGGAAGCCTGATGGTGTGTGAAGTTAGTGAGCCAAATGGAGTTGTTCTCCCAAAAGAACCACTCGGCTGATCCTTCTTCAATATGCCCTTCACCAACATGCAGTGTTTCCTTGATTGAATTAGCTCTCACACCAATATTTGCGTCTAGAGCCTTTGCATTGAGGGCTATCTGAAAACGGCTGTGGCACTGAAGTTGCCTGTGAATGTGGAGTTGGTGGCATGTGAAACCCGCATGTGAAGCATTCGTTTGTGTGGGATGCTCTACCAGGTTCATTTCAGTCCTAGCCATACAAATGGCACTAAGCCTAGAGTGTGAAAACTGAGTTTCCTTGAGAGCTGCTTGGAAGCCTGATGGTGTGTGAAGTTAGTGAGCCAAATGGAGTTGTTCTCCCACAAGAACCACTCGGCTGATCCTTCTTCAATATGCCCTTCACCAACATGCAGTGTTTCCTTGATTGAATTAGCTCTCACACCAATATTTGCGTCTAGAGCCTTTGCTTTGAGGGTTATCTGAAAACGGCTGTGGCACTGAAGTTGCCTGTGAATGTGGAGTTGGTGGCATGTGAAACCCGCATGTGGAGCATTCGTTTGTGTGGCATGCTCTACCAGGTTCATTTCAGTCCTAGCCATACAAAGGGCACTAAGCATAGAGTGTGAAAACTGAGTTTCCTTGAGAGCTGCTTGGAAGCCTGATGGTGTGTGAAGTTAGTGAGCCAAATGGAGTTGTTCTCCCACAAGAACCACTCGGCTGATCCTTCTTCAATATGCCCTTCACCAACATGCAGTGTTTCCTTGATTGAATTAGCTCTCACACCAATATTTGCGTCTAGAGCCTTTGCATTGAGGGCTATCTGAAAACGGCTGTGGCGCTGAAGTTGCCTGTGAATGTGGAGTTGGTGGCATGTGAAACCCGCATGTGGAGCATTCGTTTGTGTGGGATGCTCTACCAGGTTCATTCCTAGATAATGCACTCAAAGGGCACTAAGCATAGAGTGTGAAAACTGAGTTTCCTTGAGAGTTGCTTGGAAGCCTGATGGTGTGTGAAGTTAGTGAGCCAAATGGAGTTGTTCTCCCACAAGAACCACTCGGCTGATCCTTCTTCAATATGCCCTTCACCAACATGCAGTGTTTCCTTGATTGAATTAGCTCTCACACCAATATTTGCGTCTAGAGCCTTTGCTTTGAGGGCTATCTGAAAACGGCTGTGGCGCTGAAGTTGCCTGTGAATGTGGAGTTGGTGGCATGTGAAACCCGCATGTGAAGCATTCGTTTGTGTGGGATGCTCTACCAGGTTCATTCCTAGATAATGCACTCAAAGAGCACTAAACATAGAGTGTGAAAACTGAGTTTCCTTGAGAGCTGCTTGGAAGCCTGATGGTGTGTGAAGTTAGTGAGCCAAATGGAGTTGTTCTCCCACAAGAACCACTCGGCTGATCCTTCTTCAATATGCCCTTCACCAAGATGCAGTGTTTCCTTGATTGAATTAGCTCTCACACCAATATTTGCGTCTAGAGCCTTTGCATTGAGGGCTATCTGAAAACGGCTGTGGCGCTGAAGTTGCCTGTGAATGTGGAGTTGGTGGCATGTGAAAACCGCATGTGGAGCATTCGTTTGTGTGGCTGACCAAGCTCTTATAGTTTCATTCCTAGATAATGCACTCAAAGGGCACTAAAGATAGAGCGTGAAACCTGAGTTTCCTTGAGAGCTGCTTGGAAGCCTGATGGTGTGTGAAGTTAGTGAGCCAAATGGAGTTGTTCTCCCACAAGAACCACTCGGCTGATCCTTCTTCAATATGCCCTTCACCAACATGCAGTGTTTCCTTGATTGAATTAGCTCTCACACCAATATTTGCGTCTAGAGCCTTTGCTTTGAGGGCTATCTGAAAACGGCTGTGGCGCTGAAGTTGCCTGTGAATGTGGAGTTGGTGGCATGTGAAACCCGCATGTGGAGCATTCGTTTGTGTGGGATGCTCACCAAGCTTCTTTTCAGTCCTAGGCACTCAAAGGGCACTAAGCATAGAGTGTGAAAACTGAGTTTCCTTGAGAGCTGCTTGGAAGCCTGGTGGTGTGTGAAGTTAGTGAGCCAAATGGAGTTGTTCTCCCACAAGAACCACTCGGCTGATCCTTCTTCAATATGCCCTTCACCAACATGCAGTGTTTCCTTGATTGAATTAGCTCTCACACCAATATTTGCGTCTAGAGCCTTTGCTTTGAGGGCTATCTGAAAACGGCTGTGGCGCTGAAGTTGCCTGTGAATGTGGAGTTGGTGGCATGTGAAACCCGCATGTGGAGCATTCGTTTGTGTGGGATGCTCTACCAGGTTCATTCCTAGAAAATGCACTCAAAGGGCACTAAGCATAGAGTGTGAAAACTGAGTTTCCTTGAGAGCTGTTTGGAAGCCTGATGGTGTGTGAAGTTAGTGAGCCAAATGGAGTTGTTCTCCCACAAGAACCACTCGGCTGATCCTTCTTCAATATGCCCTTCACCAACATGCAGTGTTTCCTTGATTGAATTAGCTCTCACACCAATATTTGCGTCTAGAGCCTTTGCTTTGAGGGCTATCTGAAAACGGCTGTGGCGCTGAAGTTGCCTGTGAATGTGGAGTTGGTGGCATGTGAAACCCGCATGTGGAGCATTCGTTTGTGTGGGATGCTCTACCAGGTTCATTCCTAAATAATGCACTCAAAGGGCACTAAACATAGAGTGTGAAAACTGAGTTTCCTTGAGAGCTGCTTGGAAGCCTGATGGTGTGTGAAGTTAGTGAGCCAAATGGAGTTGTTCTCCCACAAGAACCACTCGGCTGATCCTTCTTCAATATGCCCTTCACCAACATGCAGTGTTTCCTTGATTGAATTAGCTCTCACACCAATATTTGCGTCTAGAGCCTTTGCATTGAGGGCTATCTGAAAACGGCTGTGGCGCTGAAGTTGCCTGTGAATGTGGAGTTGGTGGCATGTGAAACCCGCATGTGAAGCATTCGTTTGTGTGGGATGCTCTACCAGGTTCATTCCTAGATAATGCACTCAAAGGGCACTAAGCATAGAGTGTGAAAACTGAGTTTCCTTGAGAGCTGCTTGGAAGCCTGATGGTGTGTGAAGTTAGTGAGCCAAATGGAGTTGTTCTCCCACAAGAACCACTCGGCTGATCCTTCTTCAATATGCCCTTCACCAACATGCAGTGTTTCATTGATTGAATTAGCTCTCACACCAATATTTGCGTCTAGAGCCTTTGCTTTGAGGGTTATCTGAAAACGGCTGTGGCGCTGAAGTTGCCTGTGAATGTGGAGTTGGTGGCATGTGAAACCCGCATGTGAAGCATTCGTTTGTGTGGCATGCTCTACCAGGTTCATTTCAGTCCTAGCCATACAAAGGGCACTAAGCATAGAGTGTGAAAACTGAGTTTCCTTGAGAGCTGCTTGGAAGCCTGATGGTGTGTGAAGTTAGTGAGCCAAATGGAGTTGTTCTCCCACAAGAACCACTCGGCTGATCCTTCTTCAATATGCCCTTCACCAACATGCAGTGTTTCCTTGATTGAATTAGCTCTCACACCAATATTTGCGTCTAGAGCCTTTGCTTTGAGGGCTATCTGAAAACGGCTGTGGCGCTGAAGTTGCCTGTCAATGTGGAGTTGGTGGCATGTGAAACCCGCATGTGAAGCATTCGTTTGTGTGGGATGCTCTACCAGGTTCATTCCTAGATAATGCACTCAAAGGGCACTAAACATAGAGTGTGAAAACTGAGTTTCCTTGAGAGCTGCTTGGAAGCCTGATGGTGTGTGAAGTTAGTGAGCCAAATGGAGTTGTTCTCCCACAAGAACCACTCGGCTGATCCTTCTTCAATATGCCCTTCACCAAGATGCAGTGTTTCCTTGATTGAATTAGCTCTCACACCAATATTTGCGTCTAGAGCCTTTGCATTGAGGGCTATCTGAAAACGGCTGTGGCGCTGAAGTTGCCTGTGAATGTGGAGTTGGTGGCATGTGAAACCTGCATGTGAAGCATTCGTTTGTGTGGGATGCTCTACCAGGTTCATTCCTAGATAATGCACTCAAAGGGCACTAAACATAGAGTGTGAAAACTGAGTTTCCTTGAGAGCTGCTTGGAAGCCTGATGGTGTGTGAAGTTAGTGAGCCAAATGGAGTTGTTCTCCCACAAGAACCACTCGGCTGATCCTTCTTCAATATGCCCTTCACCAACATGCAGTGTTTCCTTGATTGAATTAGCTCTCACACCAATATTTGCGTCTAGAGCCTTTGCATTGAGGGCTATCTGAAAACGGCTGTGGCGCTGAAGTTGCCTGTGAATGTGGAGTTGGTGGCATGTGAAAACCGCATGTGGAGCATTCGTTTCTGTGGCTGACCAAGCTCTTATAGTTTCATTCCTAGATAATGCACTCAAAGGGCACTAAACATAGAGTGTGAAAACTGAGTTTCCTTGAGAGCTGCTGGGAAGCCTGATGGTGTGTGAAGTTAGTGAGCCAAATGGAGTTGTTCTCCCACAAGAACCACTCGGCTGATCCTTCTTCAATATGCCCTTCACCAACATGCAGTGTTTCCTTGATTGAATTAGCTCTCACACCAATATTTGCGTCTAGAGCCTTTGCTTTGAGGGTTATCTGAAAACGGCTGTGGCGCTGAAGTTGCCTGTGAATGTGGAGTTGGTGGCATGTGAAACCCGCATGTGGAGCATTCGTTTGTGTGGCATGCTCTACCAGGTTCATTTCAGTCCTAGCCATACAAAGGGCACTAAGCATAGAGTGTGAAAACTGAGTTTCCTTGAGAGCTGCTTGGAAGCCTGATGGTGTGTGAAGTTAGTGAGCCAAATGGAGTTGTTCTCCCAGAAGAACCACTCGGCTGATCCTTCTTCAATATGCCCTTCACCAACATGCAGTGTTTCCTTGATTGAATTAGCTCTCACACCAATATTTGCGTCTAGAGCCTTTGCATTGAGGGCTATCTGAAAACGGCTGTGGCGCTGAAGTTGCCTGTGAATGTGGAGTTGGTGGCATGTGAAACCCGCATGTGGAGCATTCGTTTGTGTGGGATGCTCACCAAGCTTCTTTTCAGTCCTAGGCACTCAAAGGGCACTAAGCATAGAGTGTGAAAACTGAGTTTCCTTGAGAGCTGCTTGGAAGCCTGATGGTGTGTGAAGTTAGTGAGCCAAATGGAGTTGTTCTCCCACAAGAACCACTCGGCTGATCCTTCTTCAATATGCCCTTCACCAACATGCAGTGTTTCCTTGATTGAATTAGCTCTCACACCAATATTTGCGTCTAGAGCCTTTGCATTGAGGGCTATCTGAAAACGGCTGTGGCGCTGAAGTTGCCTGTGAATGTGGAGTTGGTGGCATGTGAAACCCGCATGTGGAGCATTCGTTTGTGTGGGATGCTCTACCAGGTTCATTTCAGTCCTAGCCATACAAAGGGCACTAAGCATAGAGTGTGAAAACTGAGTTTCCTTGAGAGCTGCTTGGAAGCCTGATGGTGTGTGAAGTTAGTGAGCCAAATGGAGTTGTTCTCCCACAAGAACCACTCGGCTGATCCTTCTTCAATATGCCCTTCACCAACATGCAGTGTTTCCTTGATTGAATTAGCTCTCACACCAATATTTGCGTCTAGAGCCTTTGCTTTGAGGGCTATCTGAAAACGGCTGTGGCGCTGAAGTTGCCTGTGAATGTGGAGTTGGTGGCATGTGAAACCCGCATGTGGAGCATTCGTTTGTGTGGGATGCTCTACCAGGTTCATTCCTAGATAATGCACTCAAAGGGCACTAAGCATAGAGTGTGAAAACTGAGTTTCCTTGAGAGCTGCTTGGAAGCCTGATGGTGTGTGAAGTTAGTGAGCCAAATGGAGTTGTTCTCCCACAAGAACCACTCGGCTGATCCTTCTTCAATATGCCCTTCACCAACATGCAGTGTTTCCTTGATTGAATTAGCTCTCACACCAATATTTGCGTCTAGAGCCTTTGCATTGAGGGCTATCTGAAAACGGCTGTGGCGCTGAAGTTGCCTGTGAATGTGGAGTTGGTGGCATGTGAAACCCGCATGTGGAGCATTCGTTTGTGTGGGATGCTCTACCAGGTTCATTCCTAAATAATGCACTCAAAGGGCACTAAACATAGAGTGTGAAAACTGAGTTTCCTTGAGAGCTGCTTGGAAGCCTGATGGTGTGTGAAGTTAGTGAGCCAAATGGAGTTGTTCTCCCACAAGAACCACTCGGCTGATCCTTCTTCAATATGCCCTTCACCAACATGCAGTGTTTCCTTGATTGAATTAGCTCTCACACCAATATTTGCGTCTAGAGCCTTTGCATTGAGGGCTATCTGAAAACGGCTGTGGCACTGAAGTTGCCTGTGAATGTGGAGTTGGTGGCATGTGAAACCCGCATGTGAAGCATTCGTTTGTGTGGGATGCTCTACCAGGTTCATTTCAGTCCTAGCCATACAAATGGCACTAAGCCTAGAGTGTGAAAACTGAGTTTCCTTGAGAGCTGCTTGGAAGCCTGATGGTGTGTGAAGTTAGTGAGCCAAATGGAGTTGTTCTCCCACAAGAACCACTCGGCTGATCCTTCTTCAATATGCCCTTCACCAACATGCAGTGTTTCCTTGATTGAATTAGCTCTCACACCAATATTTGCGTCTAGAGCCTTTGCTTTGAGGGTTATCTGAAAACGGCTGTGGCACTGAAGTTGCCTGTGAATGTGGAGTTGGTGGCATGTGAAACCCGCATGTGGAGCATTCGTTTGTGTGGCATGCTCTACCAGGTTCATTTCAGTCCTAGGCACACAAAGAGCACTAAGCATAGAGTGTGAAAACTGAGTTTCCTTGAGAGCTGCTTGGAAGCCTGATGGTGTGTGAAGTTAGTGAGCCAAATGGAGTTGTTCTCCCACAAGAACCACTCGGCTGATCCTTCTTCAATATGCCCTTCACCAACATGCAGTGTTTCCTTGATTGAATTAGCTCTCACACCAATATTTGCGTCTAGAGCCTTTGCATTGAGGGCTATCTGAAAACGGCTGTGGCGCTGAAGTTGCCTGTGAATGTGGAGTTGGTGGCATGTGAAACCCGCATGTGGAGCATTCGTTTGTGTGGGATGCTCTACCAGGTTCATTCCTAGATAATGCACTCAAAGGGCACTAAGCATAGAGTGTGAAAACTGAGTTTCCTTGAGAGTTGCTTGGAAGCCTGATGGTGTGTGAAGTTAGTGAGCCAAATGGAGTTGTTCTCCCACAAGAACCACTCGGCTGATCCTTCTTCAATATGCCCTTCACCAACATGCAGTGTTTCCTTGATTGAATTAGCTCTCACACCAATATTTGCGTCTAGAGCCTTTGCTTTGAGGGCTATCTGAAAACGGCTGTGGCGCTGAAGTTGCCTGTGAATGTGGAGTTGGTGGCATGTGAAACCCGCATGTGGAGCATTCGTTTGTGTGGGATGCTCTACCAGGTTCATTCCTAGATAATGCACTCAAAGAGCACTAAACATAGAGTGTGAAAACTCAGTTT
The DNA here is from genome assembly GCF_030435755.1 of Ochotona princeps. Lineage (NCBI taxonomy): Eukaryota > Metazoa > Chordata > Mammalia > Lagomorpha > Ochotonidae > Ochotona > Ochotona princeps. The sequence continues at coordinate 38,857 of NW_026700259.1, read as the reverse complement.
CCTTGAGAGCTGCTTGGAAGCCTGATGGTGTGTGAAGTTAGTGAGCCAAATGGAGTTGTTCTCCCACAAGAACCACTCGGCTGATCCTTCTTCAATATGCCCTTCACCAAGATGCAGTGTTTCCTTGATTGAATTAGCTCTCACACCAATATTTGCGTCTAGAGCCTTTGCATTGAGGGCTATCTGAAAACGGCTGTGGCGCTGAAGTTGCCTGTGAATGTGGAGTTGGTGTCATGTGAAACCTGCATGTGTAGCATTCGTTTATGTGGGATGCTCTACCAGGTTCATTCCTAGATAATGCACTCAAAGGGCACTAAACATAGAGTGTGAAAACTGAGTTTCCTTGAGAGCTGCTTGGAAGCCTGATGGTGTGTGAAGTTAGTGAGCCAAATGGAGTTGTTCTCCCACAAGAACCACTCGGCTGATCCTTCTTCAATATGCCCTTCACCAACATGCAGTGTTTCCTTGATTGAATTAGCTCTCACACCAATATTTGCGTCTAGATCCTTTGCATTGAGGGCTATCTGAAAACGGCTGTGGCGCTGAAGTTGCCTGTGAATGTGGAGTTGGTGGCATGTGAAAACCGCATGTGGAGCATTCGTTTGTGTGGCTGACCAAGCTCTTATAGTTTCATTCCTAGATAATGCACTCAAAGGGCACTAAAGATAGAGCGTGAAACCTGAGTTTCCTTGAGAGCTGCTTGGAAGCCTGATGGTGTGTGAAGTTAGTGAGCCAAATGGAGTTGTTCTCCCACAAGAACCACTCGGCTGATCCTTCTTCAATATGCCCTTCACCAAGATGCAGTGTTTCCTTGATTGAATTAGCTCTCACACCAATATTTGCGTCTAGAGCCTTTGCTTTGAGGGCTATCTGAAAACGGCTGTGGCGCTGAAGTTGCCTGTGAATGTGGAGTTGGTGGCATGTGAAACCCGCATGTGGAGCATTCGTTTGTGTGGGATGCTCACCAAGCTTCTTTTCAGTCCTAGGCACTCAAAGGGCACTAAGCATAGAGTGTGAAAACTGAGTTTCCTTGAGAGCTGCTTGGAAGCCTGATGGTGTGTGAAGTTAGTGAGCCAAATGGAGTTGTTCTCCCACAAGAACCACTCGGCTGATCCTTCTTCAATATGCCCTTCACCAACATGCAGTGTTTCCTTGATTGAATTAGCTCTCACACCAATATTTGCGTCTAGAGCCTTTGCTTTGAGGGCTATCTGAAAACGGCTGTGGCGCTGAAGTTGCCTGTGAATGTGGAGTTGGTGGCATGTGAAACCCGCATGTGGAGCATTCGTTTGTGTGGGATGCTGACCAAGCTTCATTTCAGTCCTAGGCACACAAAGGGCACTAAGCATAGAGTGTGAAAACTGAGTTTCCTTGAGAGCTGTTTGGAAGCCTGATGGTGTGTGAAGTTAGTGAGCCAAATGGAGTTGTTCTCCCACAAGAACCACTCGGCTGATCCTTCTTCAATATGCCCTTCACCAACATGCAGTGTTTCCTTGATTGAATTAGCTCTCACACCAATATTTGCGTCTAGAGCCTTTGCTTTGAGGGCTATCTGAAAACTGCTGTGGCGCTGAAGTTGCCTGTGAATGTGGAGTTGGTGGCATGTGAAACCCGCATGTGGAGCATTCGTTTGTGTGGGATGCTCTACCAGGTTCATTCCTAAATAATGCACTCAAAGGGCACTAAACATAGAGTGTGAAAACTGAGTTTCCTTGAGAGCTGCTTGGAAGCCTGATGGTGTGTGAAGTTAGTGAGCCAAATGGAGTTGTTCTCCCACAAGAACCACTCGGCTGATCCTTCTTCAATATGCCCTTCACCAACATGCAGTGTTTCCTTGATTGAATTAGCTCTCACACCAATATTTGCGTCTAGAGCCTTTGCATTGAGGGCTATCTGAAAACGGCTGTGGCGCTGAAGTTGCCTGTGAATGTGGAGTTGGTGGCATGTGAAACCCGCATGTGAAGCATTCGTTTGTGTGGGATGCTCTACCAGGTTCATTCCTAGATAATGCACTCAAAGGGCACTAAGCATAGAGTGTGAAAACTGAGTTTCCTTGAGAGCTGCTTGGAAGCCTGATGGTGTGTGAAGTTAGTGAGCCAAATGGAGTTGTTCTCCCACAAGAACCACTCGGCTGATCCTTCTTCAATATGCCCTTCACCAACATGCAGTGTTTCATTGATTGAATTAGCTCTCACACCAATATTTGCGTCTAGAGCCTTTGCTTTGAGGGTTATCTGAAAACGGCTGTGGCGCTGAAGTTGCCTGTGAATGTGGAGTTGGTGGCATGTGAAACCCGCATGTGGAGCATTCGTTTGTGTGGCATGCTCTACCAGGTTCATTTCAGTCCTAGCCATACAAAGGGCACTAAGCATAGAGTGTGAAAACTGAGTTTCCTTGAGAGCTGCTTGGAAGCCTGATGGTGTGTGAAGTTAGTGAGCCAAATGGAGTTGTTCTCCCACAAGAACCACTCGGCTGATCCTTCTTCAATATGCCCTTCACCAACATGCAGTGTTTCCTTGATTGAATTAGCTCTCACACCAATATTTGCGTCTAGAGCCTTTGCATTGAGGGCTATCTGAAAACGGCTGTGGCGCTGAAGTTGCCTGTGAATGTGGAGTTGGTGGCATGTGAAACCCGCATGTGGAGCATTCGTTTGTGTGGGATGCTCTACCAGGTTCATTCCTAGATAATGCACTCAAAGGGCACTAAGCATAGAGTGTGAAAACTGAGTTTCCTTGAGAGTTGCTGGGAAGCCTGATGGTGTGTGAAGTTAGTGAGCCAAATGGAGTTGTTCTCCCACAAGAACCACTCGGCTGATCCTTCTTCAATATGCCCTTCACCAACATGCAGTGTTTCCTTGATTGAATTAGCTCTCACACCAATATTTGCGTCTAGAGCCTTTGTTTTGAGAGCTATCTGAAAACGGCTGTGGCGCTGAAGTTGCCTGTGAATGTGGAGTTGGTGGCATGTGAAACCCGCATGTGAAGCATTCGTTTGTGTGGTATGCTCTACCAGGTTCATTCCTAGATAATGCACTCAAAGGGCACTAAGCCTAGAGTGTGAAAACTGAGTTTCCTTTAGAGCTGCTTGGAAGCCTGATGGTGTGTGAAGTTAGTGAGCCAAATGGAGTTGTTCTCCCACAAGAACCACTCGGCTGATCCTTCTTCAATATGCCCTTCACTAACATGCAGTGTTTCCTTGATTGAATTAGCTCTCACACCAATATTTGCGTCTAGAGCCTTTGCATTGAGGGCTATCTGAAAACGGCTGTGGCGCTGTAGTTGCCTGAGAATGTGGAGTTGGTGGCATGTGAAACCCGCATGTGGAGCATTCGTTTGTGTGGGATGCTCTACCAGGTTCATTTCAGTCCTAGGCACACAAAGAGCACTAAGCATAGAGTGTGAAAACTGAGTTTCCTTGAGAGCTGCTTGGAAGCCTGATGGTGTGTGAAGTTAGTGAGCCAAATGGAGTTGTTCTCCCACAAGAACCACTCGGCTGATCCTTCTTCAATATGCCCTTCACCAACATGCAGTGTTTCCTTGATTGAATTAGCTCTCACACCAATATTTGCGTCTAGAGCCTTTGCATTGAGGGCTATCTGAAAACGGCTGTGGCGCTGAAGTTGCCTGTGAATGTGGAGTTGGTGGCATGTGAAACCCGCATGTGGAGCATTCGTTTGTGTGGCTGACCAAGCTCTACCAGGTTCATTCCTAGATAATGCACTCAAAGGGCACTAAACATAGAGCGTGAAACCTGAGTTTCCTTGAGAGCTGCTTGGAAGCCTGATGGTGTGTGAAGTTAGTGAGCCAAATGGAGTTGTTCTCCCACAAGAACCACTCGGCTGATCCTTCTTCAATATGCCCTTCACCAACATGCAGTGTTTCCTTGATTGAATTAGCTCTCACACCAATATTTGCGTCTAGAGCCTTTGCTTTGAGAGCTATCTGAAAACGGCTGTGGCGCTGAAGTTGCCTGTGAATGTGGAGTTGGTGGCATGTGAAATCCGCATGTGGAGCATTCGTTTGTGCGGGATGCTCTACCAGGTTCATTCCTAGATAATGCACTCAAAGGGCACTAAGCATAGAGTGTGAAAACTGAGTTTCCTTGAGAGCTGCTTGGAAGCCTGATGGTGTGTGAAGTTAGTGAGCCAAATGGAGTTGTTCTCCCACAAGAACCACTCGGCTGATCCTTCTTCAATATGCCCTTCACTAACATGCAGTGTTTCCTTGATTGAATTAGCTCTCACACCAATATTTGCGTCTAGAGCCTTTGCATTGAGGGCTATCTGAAAACGGCTGTGGCGCTGTAGTTGCCTGAGAATGTGGAGTTGGTGGCATGTGAAACCCGCATGTGGAGCATTCGTTTGTGTGGGATGCTCTACCAGGTTCATTTCAGTCCTAGGCACACAAAGAGCACTAAGCATAGAGTGTGAAAACTGAGTTTCCTTGAGAGCTGCTTGGAAGCCTGATGGTGTGTGAAGTTAGTGAGCCAAATGGAGTTGTTCTCCCACAAGAACCACTCGGCTGATCCTTCTTCAATATGCCCTTCACCAACATGCAGTGTTTCCTTGATTGAATTAGCTCTCACACCAATATTTGCGTCTAGAGCCTTTGCATTGAGGGCTATCTGAAAACGGCTGTGGCGCTGAAGTTGCCTGTCAATGTGGAGTTGGTGGCATGTGAAACCCGCATGTGAAGCATTCGTTTGTGTGGGATGCTCTACCAGGTTCATTCCTAGATAATACACTCAAAGGGCACTAAGCATAGAGTGTGAAAACTGAGTTTCCTTGAGAGCTGCTTGGAAGCCTGATGGTGTGTGAAGTTAGTGAGCCAAATGGAGTTGTTCTCCCACAAGAACCACTCGGCTGATCCTTCTTCAATATGCCCTTCACCAACATGCAGTGTTTCCTTGATTGAATTAGCTCTCACACCAATATTTGCGTCTAGAGCCTTTGCATTGAGGGCTAACTGAAAACGGCTGTGGCGCTGAAGTTGCCTGTGAATGTGGAGTTGGTGGCATGTGAAACCCGCATGTGAAGCATTCGTTTGTGTGGGATGCTCTACCAGGTTCATTCCTAGATAATACACTCAAAGGGCACTAAGCCTAGAGTGTGAAAACTGAGTTTCCTTGAGAGCTGCTTGGAAGCCTGATGGTGTGTGAAGTTAGTGAGCCAAATGGAGTTGTTCTCCCACAAGAACCACTCGGTTGATCCTTCTTCAATATGCCCTTCACAAACACGCAGTGTTTCCTTGATTGAATTAGCTCTCACACAAATATTTGCGTCTAGAGCCTTTGCATTGAGGGCTATCTGAAAACGGCTGTGGCGCTGAAGTTGCCTGTGAATGTGGAGTTGGTGGCATGTGAAACCCGCATGTGGAGCATTCGTTTATGTGGGATGCTCACCAAGCTTCTTTTCAGTCCTAGGCACTCAAAGGGCACTAAGCATAGAGTGTGAAAACTGAGTTTCCTTGAGAGCTGCTTGGAAGCCTGATGGTGTGTGAAGTTAGTGAGCCAAATGGAGTTGTTCTCCCACAAGAACCACTCGGCTGATCCTTCTTCAATATGCCCTTCACCAACATGCAGTGTTTCCTTGATTGAATTAGCTCTCACACCAATATTTGCGTCTAGAGCCTTTGCATTGAGGGCTATCTGAAAACGGCTGTGGCGCTGAAGTTGCCTGTGAATGTGGAGTTGGTGGCATGTGAAACCCGCATGTGAAGCATTCGTTTGTGTGGCTGACCAAGCTCTACCAGGTTCATTCCTAGATAATGCACTCAAAGGGCACTAAACATAGAGCGTGAAACCTGTGTTATCTTGAGAGCTGCTTGGAAGCCTGATGGTGTGTGAAGTTAGTGAGCCAAATGGAGTTGTTCTCCCACAAGAACCACTCGGCTGATCCTTCTTCAATATGCCCTTCACCAACATGCAGTGTTTCCTTGATTGAATTAGCTCTCACACCAATATTTGCGTCTAGAGCCTTTGCTTTGAGGGCTATCTGAAAACGGCTGTGGCGCTGAAGTTGCCTGTGAATGTGGAGTTGGTGGCATGTGAAACCCGCATGTGAAGCATTCGTTTGTGTGGGTTGCTCTACCTGGTTCATTCCTAGATAATACACTCAAAGGGCACTAAGCATAGAGTTTGAAAACTGAGTTTCCTTGAGAGCTGCTTGGAAGCCTGATGGTGTGTGAAGTTAGTGAGCCAAATGGAGTTGTTCTCCCACAAGAACCACTCGGTTGATCCTTCTTCAATATGCCCTTCACCAACATGCAGTGTTTCCTTGATTGAATTAGCTCTCACACCAATATTTGCGTCTAGAGCCTTTGCTTTGAGGGCTATCTGAAAACGGCTGTGGCGCTGAAGTTGCCTGTGAATGTGGAGTTGGTGGCATGTGAAACCCGCATGTGAAGCATTCGTTTGTGTGGGTTGCTCTACCTGGTTCATTCCTAGATAATACACTCAAAGGGCACTAAGCATAGAGTTTGAAAACTGAGTTTCCTTGAGAGCTGCTTGGAAGCCTGATGGTGTGTGAAGTTAGTGAGCCAAATGGAGTTGTTCTCCCACAAGAACCACTCGGTTGATCCTTCTTCAATATGCCCTTCACCAACATGCAGTGTTTCCTTGATTGAATTAGCTCTCACACCAATATTTGCGTCTAGAGCCTTTGCTTTGAGGGCTATCTGAAAACGGCTGTGGCGCTGAAGTTGCCTGTGAATGTGGAGTTGGTGGCATGTGAAACCCGCATGTGGAGCATTCGTTTATGTGGGATGCTCACCAAGCTTCTTTTCAGTCCTAGGCACTCAAAGGGCACTAAGCATAGAGTGTGAAAACTGAGTTTCCTTGAGAGCTGCTTGGAAGCCTGATGGTGTGTGAAGTTAGTGAGCCAAATGGAGTTGTTCTCCCACAAGAACCACTCGGCTGATCCTTCTTCAATATGCCCTTCACCAACATGCAGTGTTTCCTTGATTGAATTAGCTCTCACACCAATATTTGCGTCTAGAGCCTTTGCATTGAGGGCTATCTGAAAACGGCTGTGGCGCTGAAGTTGCCTGTGAATGTGGAGTTGGTGGCATGTGAAACCCGCATGTGGAGCATTCGTTTGTGTGGGATGCTCTACCAGGTTCATTCCTAAATAATGCACTCAAAGGGCACTAAACATAGAGTGTGAAAACTGAGTTTCCTTGAGAGCTGCTTGGAAGCCTGATGGTGTGTGAAGTTAGTGAGCCAAATGGAGTTGTTCTCCCACAAGAACCACTCGGCTGATCCTTCTTCAATATGCCCTTCACCAACATGCAGTGTTTCCTTGATTGAATTAGCTCTCACACCAATATTTGCGTCTAGAGCCTTTGCATTGAGGGCTATCTGAAAACGGCTGTGGCGCTGAAGTTGCCTGTGAATGTGGAGTTGGTGGCATGTGAAACCCGCATGTGAAGCATTCGTTTGTGTGGGATGCTCTACCAGGTTCATTTCAGTCCTAGCCATACAAAGGGCACTAAGCCTAGAGTGTGAAAACTGAGTTTCCTTGAGAGCTGCTTGGAAGCCTGATGGTGTGTGAAGTTAGTGAGCCAAATGGAGTTGTTCTCCCACAAGAACCACTCGGCTGATCCTTCTTCAATATGCCCTTCACCAACATGCAGTGTTTCCTTGATTGAATTAGCTCTCACACCAATATTTGCGTCTAGAGCCTTTGCTTTGAGGGTTATTTGAAAACGGCTGTGGCGCTGAAGTTGCCTGTGAATGTGGAGTTGGTGGCATGTGAAACCCGCATGTGGAGCATTCGTTTGTGTGGCTGACCAAGCTCTTATAGTTTCATTCCTAGATAATGCACTCAAAGGGCACTAAACATAGAGCGTGAAACCTGAGTTTCCTTGAGAGCTGCTTGGAAGCCTGATGGTGTGTGAAGTTAGTGAGCCAAATGGAGTTGTTCTCCCACAAGAACCACTCGGCTGATCCTTCTTCAATATGCCCTTCACCAACATGCAGTGTTTCCTTGATTGAATTAGCTCTCACACCAATATTTGCTTCTAGAGCCTTTGCATTGAGGGCTATCTGAAAACGGCTGTGGCGCTGAAGTTGCCTGTGAATGTGGAGTTGGTGGCATGTGAAACCCGCATGTGGAGCATTCGTTTGTGTGGGATGCTCACCAAGCTTCTTTTCAGTCCTAGGCACTCAAAGGGCACTAAGCATAGAGTGTGAAAACTGAGTTTCCTTGAGAGCTGCTTGGAAGCCTGATGGTGTGTGAAGTTAGTGAGCCAAATGGAGTTGTTCTCCCACAAGAACCACTCGGCTGATCCTTCTTCAATATGCCCTTCACCAACATGCAGTGTTTCCTTGATTGAATTAGCTCTCACACCAATATTTGCGTCTAGAGCCTTTGCTTTGAGAGCTATCTGAAAACGGCTGTGGCGCTGAAGTTGCCTGTGAATGTGGAGTTGGTGGCATGTGAAACCCGCATGTGGAGCATTCGTTTGTGTGGGATGCTCTACCAGGTTCATTTCAGTCCTAGGCACACAAAGAGCACTAAGCATAGAGTGTGAAAACTGAGTTTCCTTGAGAGATGCTTGGAAGCCTGATGGTGTGTGAAGTTAGTGAGCCAAATGGAGTTGTTCTCCCACAAGAACCACTCGGCTGATCCTTCTTCAATATGCCCTTCACCAACATGCAGTGTTTCCTTGATTGAATTAGCTCTCACACCAATATTTGCGTCTAGAGCCTTTGCATTGAGGGCTATCTGAAAACGGCTGTGGCGCTGAAGTTGCCTGTGAATGTGGAGTTGGTGGCATGTGAAACCCGCATGTGAAGCATTCGTTTGTGTGGGATGCTCTACCAGGTTCATTCCTAGATAATACACTCAAAGGGCACTAAGCATAGAGTGTGAAAACTGAGTTTCCTTGAGAGCTGCTTGGAAGCCTGATGGTGTGTGAAGTTAGTGAGCCAAATGGAGTTGTTCTCCCACAAGAACCACTCGGCTGATCCTTCTTCAATATGCCCTTCACCAACATGCAGTGTTTCCTTGATTGAATTAGCTCTCACACCAATATTTGCGTCTAGAGCCTTTGCATTGAGGGCTATCTGAAAACGGCTGTGGCGCTGAAGTTGCCTGTGAATGTAGAGTTGGTGGCATGTGAAACCCGCATGTGGAGCATTCGTTTATGTGGGATGCTCTACCAGGTTCATTCCTAGATAATGCACTCAAAGGGCACTAAACATAGAGTGTGAAAACTGAGTTTCCTTGAGAGCTGCTTGGAAGCCTGATGGTGTGTGAAGTTAGTGAGCCAAATGGAGTTGTTCTCCCACAAGAACCACTCGGCTGATCCTTCTTCAATATGCCCTTCACCAACATGCAGTGTTTCCTTGATTGAATTAGCTCTCACACCAATATTTGCGTCTAGATCCTTTGCATTGAGGGCTATCTGAAAACGGCTGTGGCGCTGAAGTTGCCTGTGAATGTGGAGTTGGTGGCATGTGAAAACCGCATGTGGAGCATTCGTTTGTGTGGCTGACCAAGCTCTTATAGTTTCATTCCTAGATAATGCACTCAAAGGGCACTAAACATAGAGCGTGAAACCTGAGTTTCCTTGAGAGCTGCTTGGAAGCCTGATGGTGTGTGAAGTTAGTGAGCCAAATGGAGTTGTTCTCCCACAAGAACCACTCGGCTGATCCTTCTTCAATATGCCCTTCACCAACATGCAGTGTTTCCTTGATTGAATTAGCTCTCACACCAATATTTGCTTCTAGAGCCTTTGCATTGAGGGCTATCTGAAAACGGCTGTGGCGCTGAAGTTGCCTGTGAATGTGGAGTTGGTGGCATGTGAAACCCGCATGTGGAGCATTCGTTTGTGTGGGATGCTCACCAAGCTTCTTTTCAGTCCTAGGCACTCAAAGGGCACTAAGCATAGAGTGTGAAAACTGAGTTTCCTTGAGAGCTGCTTGGAAGCCTGATGGTGTGTGAAGTTAGTGAGCCAAATGGAGTTGTTCTCCCAGAAGAACCACTCGGCTGATCCTTCTTCAATATGCCCTTCACCAACATGCAGTGTTTCCTTGATTGAATTAGCTCTCACACCAATATTTGCGTCTAGAGCCTTTGCTTTGAGAGCTATCTGAAAACGGCTGTGGCGCTGAAGTTGCCTGTGAATGTGGAGTTGGTGGCATGTGAAACCCGCATGTGGAGCATTCGTTTGTGTGGGATGCTCTACCAGGTTCATTTCAGTCCTAGGCACACAAAGAGCACTAAGCATAGAGTGTGAAAACTGAGTTTCCTTGAGAGATGCTTGGAAGCCTGATGGTGTGTGAAGTTAGTGAGCCAAATGGAGTTGTTCTCCCACAAGAACCACTCGGCTGATCCTTCTTCAATATGCCCTTCACCAACATGCAGTGTTTCCTTGATTGAATTAGCTCTCACACCAATATTTGCGTCTAGAGCCTTTGCTTTGAGAGCTATCTGAAAACGGCTGTGGCGCTGAAGTTGCCTGTGAATGTGGAGTTGGTGGCATGTGAAACCCGCATGTGGAGCATTCGTTTGTGTGGGATGCTCTACCAGGTTCATTTCAGTCCTAGGCACACAAAGAGCACTAAGCATAGAGTGTGAAAACTGAGTTTCCTTGAGAGATGCTTGGAAGCCTGATGGTGTGTGAAGTTAGTGAGCCAAATGGAGTTGTTCTCCCACAAGAACCACTCGGCTGATCCTTCTTCAATATGCCCTTCACCAACATGCAGTGTTTCCTTGATTGAATTAGCTCTCACACCAATATTTGCGTCTAGAGCCTTTGCATTGAGGGCTATCTGAAAACGGCTGTGGCGCTGAAGTTGCCTGTGAATGTGGAGTTGGTGGCATGTGAAACCCGCATGTGAAGCATTCGTTTGTGTGGGATGCTCTACCAGGTTCATTCCTAGATAATACACTCAAAGGGCACTAAGCATAGAGTGTGAAAACTGAGTTTCCTTGAGAGCTGCTTGGAAGCCTGATGGTGTGTGAAGTTAGTGAGCCAAATGGAGTTGTTCTCCCACAAGAACCACTCGGCTGATCCTTCTTCAATATGCCCTTCACCAACATGCAGTGTTTCCTTGATTGAATTAGCTCTCACACCAATATTTGCGTCTAGAGCCTTTGCTTTGTGGGTTATCTGAAAACGGCTGTGGCGCTGAAGTTGCCTGTGAATGTGGAGTTGGTGGCATGTGAAACCCGCATGTGGAGCATTCGTTTGTGTGGCATGCTCTACCAGGTTCATTTCAGTCCTAGCCATACAAAGGGCACTAAGCATAGAGTGTGAAAACTGAGTTTCCTTGAGAGCTGCTTGGAAGCCTGATGGTGTGTGAAGTTAGTGAGCCAAATGGAGTTGTTCTCCCACAAGAACCACTCGGCTGATCCTTCTTCAATATGCCCTTCACCAACATGCAGTGTTTCCTTGATTGAATTAGCTCTCACACCAATATTTGCGTCTAGAGCCTTTGCTTTGAGGGCTATCTGAAAACGGCTGTGGCGCTGAAGTTGCCTGTGAATGTGGAGTTGGTGGCATGTGAAACCCGCATGTGAAGCATTCGTTTGTGTGGGATGCTCTACCAGGTTCATTCCTAGATAATGCACTCAAAGGGCACTAAACATAGAGTGTGAAAACTGAGTTTCCTTGAGAGCTGCTTGGAAGCCTGATGGTGTGTGAAGTTAGTGAGCCAAATGGAGTTGTTCTCCCACAAGAACCACTCGGCTGATCCTTCTTCAATATGCCCTTCACCAACATGCAGTGTTTCCTTGATTGAATTAGCTCTCACACCAATATTTGCGTCTAGAGCCTTTGCATTGAGGGCTATCTGAAAACGGCTGTGGCGCTGAAGTTGCCTGTGAATGTGGAGTTGGTGGCATGTGAAACCCGCATGTGGAGCATTCGTTTATGTGGGATGCTCTACCAGGTTCATTCCTAGATAATGCACTCAAAGGGCACTAAACATAGAGTGTGAAAACTGAGTTTCCTTGAGAGCTGCTTGGAAGCCTGATGGTGTGTGAAGTTAGTGAGCCAAATGGAGTTGTTCTCCCACAAGAACCACTCGGCTGATCCTTCTTCAATATGCCCTTCACCAACATGCAGTGTTTCCTTGATTGAATTAGCTCTCACACCAATATTTGCGTCTAGATCCTTTGCATTGAGGGCTATCTGAAAACGGCTGTGGCGCTGAAGTTGCCTGTGAATGTGGAGTTGGTGGCATGTGAAAACCGCATGTGGAGCATTCGTTTGTGTGGCTGACCAAGCTCTTATAGTTTCATTCCTAGATAATGCACTCAAAGGGCACTAAGCATAGAGTGTGAAACCTGAGTTTCCTTGAGAGCTGCTTGGAAGCCTGATGGTGTGTGAAGTTAGTGAGCCAAATGGAGTTGTTCTCCCACAAGAACCACTCGGCTGATCCTTCTTCAATATGCCCTTCACCAACATGCAGTGTTTCCTTGATTGAATTAGCTCTCACACCAATATTTGCTTCTAGAGCCTTTGCATTGAGGGCTATCTGAAAACGGCTGTGGCGCTGAAGTTGCCTGTGAATGTGGAGTTGGTGGCATGTGAAAACCGCATGTGGAGCATTCGTTTGTGTGGGATGCTCACCAAGCTTCTTTTCAGTCCTAGGCACTCAAAGGGCACTAAGCATAGAGTGTGAAAACTGAGTTTCCTTGAGAGCTGCTTGGAAGCCTGATGGTGTGTGAAGTTAGTGAGCCAAATGGAGTTGTTCTCCCACAAGAACCACTCGGCTGATCCTTCTTCAATATGCCCTTCACCAACATGCAGTGTTTCCTTGATTGAATTAGCTCTCACACCAATATTTGCGTCTAGAGCCTTTGCATTGAGGGCTATCTGAAAACGGCTGTGGCGCTGAAGTTGCCTGTGAATGTGGAGTTGGTGGCATGTGAAACCCGCATGTGAAGCATTCGTTTGTGTGGGATGCTCTACCAGGTTCATTCCTAGATAATACACTCAAAGGGCACTAAGCATAGAGTGTGAAAACTGAGTTTCCTTGAGAGCTGCTTGGAAGCCTGATGGTGTGTGAAGTTAGTGAGCCAAATGGAGTTGTTCTCCCACAAGAACCACTCGGCTGATCCTTCTTCAATATGCCCTTCACCAACATGCAGTGTTTCCTTGATTGAATTAGCTCTCACACCAATATTTGCGTCTAGAGCCTTTGCTTTGTGGGTTATCTGAAAACGGCTGTGGCGCTGAAGTTGCCTGTGAATGTGGAGTTGGTGGCATGTGAAACCCGCATGTGGAGCATTCGTTTGTGTGGCATGCTCTACCAGGTTCATTTCAGTCCTAGCCATACAAAGGGCACTAAGCATAGAGTGTGAAAACTGAGTTTCCTTGAGAGCTGCTTGGAAGCCTGATGGCGTGTGAAGTTAGTGAGCCAAATGGAGTTGTTCTCCCACAAGAACCACTCGGCTGATCCTTCTTCAATATGCCCTTCACCAACATGCAGTGTTTCCTTGATTGAATTAGCTCTCACACCAATATTTGCGTCTAGAGCCTTTGCTTTGAGGGCTATCTGAAAACGGCTGTGGCGCTGAAGTTGCCTGTGAATGTGGAGTTGGTGGCATGTGAAACCCGCATGTGAAGCATTCGTTTGTGTGGGATGCTCTACCAGGTTCATTCCTAGATAATGCACTCAAAGGGCACTAAACATAGAGTGTGAAAACTGAGTTTCCTTGAGAGCTGCTTGGAAGCCTGATGGTGTGTGAAGTTAGTGAGCCAAATGGAGTTGTTCTCCCACAAGAACCACTCGGCTGATCCTTCTTCAATATGCCCTTCACCAAGATGCAGTGTTTCCTTGATTGAATTAGCTCTCACACCAATATTTGCGTCTAGAGCCTTTGCATTGAGGGCTATCTGAAAACGGCTGTGGCGCTGAAGTTGCCTGTGAATGTGGAGTTGGTGGCATGTGAAACCCGCATGTGGAGCATTCGTTTATGTGGGATGCTCTACCAGGTTCATTCCTAGATAATGCACTCAAAGGGCACTAAACATAGAGTGTGAAAACTGAGTTTCCTTGAGAGCTGCTTGGAAGCCTGATGGTGTGTGAAGTTAGTGAGCCAAATGGAGTTGTTCTCCCACAAGAACCACTCGGCTGATCCTTCTTCAATATGCCCTTCACCAACATGCAGTGTTTCCTTGATTGAATTAGCTCTCACACCAATATTTGCGTCTAGATCCTTTGCATTGAGGGCTATCTGAAAACGGCTGTGGCGCTGAATTTGCCTGTGAATGTGGAGTTGGTGGCATGTGAAACCCGCATGTGGAGCATTCGTTTGTGTGGCTGACCAAGCTCTTATAGTTTCATTCCTAGATAATGCACTCAAAGGGCACTAAACATAGAGCGTGAAACCTGAGTTTCCTTGAGAGCTGCTTGGAAGCCTGATGGTGTGTGAAGTTAGTGAGCCAAATGGAGTTGTTCTCCCACAAGAACCACTCGGCTGATCCTTCTTCAATATGCCCTTCACCAACATGCAGTGTTTCCTTGATTGAATTAGCTCTCACACCAATATTTGCTTCTAGAGCCTTTGCATTGAGGGCTATCTGAAAACGGCTGTGGCGCTGAAGTTGCCTGTGAATGTGGAGTTGGTGGCATGTGAAACCCGCATGTGGAGCATTCGTTTGTGTGGGATGCTCACCAAGCTTCTTTTCAGTCCTAGGCACTCAAAGGGCACTAAGCATAGAGTGTGAAAACTGAGTTTCCTTGAGAGCTGCTTGGAAGCCTGATGGTGTGTGAAGTTAGTGAGCCAAATGGAGTTGTTCTCCCACAAGAACCACTCGGCTGATCCTTCTTCAATATGCCCTTCACCAACATGCAGTGTTTCCTTGATTGAATTAGCTCTCACACCAATATTTGCGTCTAGAGCCTTTGCTTTGAGAGCTATCTGAAAACGGCTGTGGCGCTGAAGTTGCCTGTGAATGTGGAGTTGGTGGCACGTGAAACCCGCATGTGGAGCATTCGTTTGTGTGGGATGCTCTACCAGGTTCATTTCAGTCCTAGGCACACAAAGAGCACTAAGCATAGAGTGTGAAAACTGAGTTTCCTTGAGAGATGCTTGGAAGCCTGAGGGTGTGTGAAGTTAGTGAGCCAAATGGAGTTGTTCTCCCACAAGAACCACTCGGCTGATCCTTCTTCAATATGCCCTTCACCAACATGCAGTGTTTCCTTGATTGAATTAGCTCTCACACCAATATTTGCGTCTAGAGCCTTTGCATTGAGGGCTATCTGAAAACGGCTGTGGCGCTGAAGTTGCCTGTGAATGTGGAGTTGGTGGCATGTGAAACCCGCATGTGGAGCATTCGTTTGTGTGGGATGCTCACCAAGCTTCTTTTCAGTCCTAGGCACTCAAAGGGCACTAAGCATAGAGTGTGAAAACTGAGTTTCCTTGAGAGCTGCTTGGAAGCCTGATGGTGTGTGAAGTTAGTGAGCCAAATGGAGTTGTTCTCCCACAAGAACCACTCGGCTGATCCTTCTTCAATATGCCCTTCACCAACATGCAGTGTTTCCTTGATTGAATTAGCTCTCACACCAATATTTGCGTCTAGAGCCTTTGCATTGAGGGCTATTTGAAAATGGCTGTGGCGCTGAAGTTGCCTGTGAATGTGGAGTTGGTGGCATGTGAAACCCGCATGTGAAGCATTCGTTTGTGTGGGATGCTCTACCAGGTTCATTCCTAGATAATACACTCAAAGGGCACTAAGCATAGAGTGTGAAAACTGAGTTTCCTTGAGAGCTGCTTGGAAGCCTGATGGTGTGTGAAGTTAGTGAGCCAAATGGAGTTGTTCTCCCACAAGAACCACTCGGTTGATCCTTCTTCAATATGCCCTTCACCAACATGCAGTGTTTCCTTGATTGAATTAGCTCTCACACAAATATTTGCATCTAGAGCCTTTGCATTGAGGGCTATCTGAAAACGGCTGTGGCGCTGAAGTTGCCTGTGAATGTGGAGTTGGTGGCATGTGAAACCCGCATGTGGAGCATTCGTTTATGTGGGATGCTCACCAAGCTTCTTTTCAGTCCTAGGCACTCAAAGGGCACTAAGCATAGAGTGTGAAAACTGAGTTTCCTTGAGAGCTGCTTGGAAGCCTGATGGTGTGTGAAGTTAGTGAGCCAAATGGAGTTGTTCTCCCACAAGAACCACTCGGCTGATCCTTCTTCAATATGCCCTTCACCAACATGCATTGTTTCCTTGATTGAATTAGCTCTCACACCAATATTTGCGTCTAGAGCCTTTGCATTGAGGGCTATCTGAAAACGGCTGTGGCGCTGAAGTTGCCTGTGAATGTGGAGTTGGTGGCATGTGAAACCCGCATGTGGAGCATTCGTTTGTGTGGCTGACCAAGCTCTACCAGGTTCATTCCTAGATAATGCACTCAAAGGGCACTAAACATAGAGTGTGAAAACTGAGTTTCCTTGAGAGCTGCTTGGAAGCCTGATGGTGTGTGAAGTTAGTGAGCCAAATGGAGTTGTTCTCCCACAAGAACCACTCGGCTGATCCTTCTTCAATATGCCCTTCACCAACATGCAGTGTTTCCTTGATTGAATTAGCTCTCACACCAATATTTGCGTCTAGAGCCTTTGCATTGAGGGCTATCTGAAAACGGCTGTGGCGCTGAAGTTGCCTGTGAATGTGGAGTTGGTGGCATGTGAAACCCGCATGTGGAGCATTCGTTTGTGTGGGATGCTCTACCAGGTTCATTTCAGTGCTAGGCACTCAAAGAGCACTAAGCATAGAGTGTGAAAACTGAGTTTCCTTGAGAGCTGCTTGGAAGCCTGATGGTGTGTGAAGTTAGTGAGCCAAATGGAGTTGTTCTCCCACAAGAACCACTCGGCTTATCCTTCTTCAATATGCCCTTCACCAACATGCAGTGTTTCCTTGATTGAATTAGCTCTCACACCAATATTTGCGTCTAGAGCCTTTGCTTGAAGGGCTATCTGAAAACGGCTGTGGCGCTGAAGTTGCCTGTGAATGTGGAGTTGGTGGCATGTGAAACCCGCATGTGAAGCATTCGTTTGTGTGGGATGCTCTACCAGGTTCATTCCTAGATAATGCACTCAAAGGGCACTAAGCATAGAGTGTGAAACCTGAGTTTCCTTGAGAGCTGCTTGGAAGCCTGATGGTGTGTGAAGTTAGTGAGCCAAATGGAGTTGTTCTCCCACAAGAACCACTCGGCTGATCCTTCTTCAATATGCCCTTCACAAACATGCAGTGTTTCCTTGATTGAATTAGCTCTCACACCAATATTTGCGTCTAGAGCCTTTGCATTGAGGGCTATTTGAAAACGGCTGTGGCGCTGAAGTTGCCTGTGAATGTGGAGTTGGTGGCATGTGAAACCCGCATGTGGAGCATTCGTTTGTGTGGCTGACCAAGCTCTACCAGGTTCATTCCTAGGTAATGCACTCAAAGGGCACTAAGCCTAGAGCGTGAAACCTGAGTTTCCTTGAGAGCTGCTTGGAAGCCTGATAGTGTGTGAAGTTAGTGAGCCAAATGGAGTTGTTCTCCCACAAGAACCACTCGGCTGATCCTTCTTCAATATGCCCTTCACCAACATGCAGTGTTTCCTTGATTGAATTAGCTCTCACACCAATATTTGCGTCTAGAGCCTTTGCATTGAGGGCTATCTACAAACGTCTGTGGCGCTGAAGTTGCCTGTGAATGTGGAGTTGGTGGCATGTGAAACCCGCATGTGGAGCATTCGTTTGTGTGGGATGCTCTACCAGGTTCATTCCTAGATAATGCACTCAAAGGGCACTAAGCATAGAGTGTGAAAACTGAGTTTCCTTGAGAGCTGCTTGGAAGCCTGATGGTGTGTGAAGTTAGTGAGCCAAATGGAGTTGTTCTCCCACAAGAACCACTCGGCTGATCCTTCTTCAATATGCCCTTCACTAACATGCAGTGTTTCCTTGATTGAATTAGCTCTCACACCAATATTTGCGTCTAGAGCCTTTGCATTGAGGGCTATCTGAAAACGGCTGTGGCACTGAAGTTGCCTGAGAATGTGGAGTTGGTGGCATGTGAAACCCGCATGTGGAGCATTCGTTTGTGTGGGATGCTCTACCAGGTTCATTTCAGTCCTAGGCACTCAAAGAGCACTAAGCATAGAGTGTGAAACCTGAGTTTCCTTGAGAGCTGCTTGGAAGCCTGATGGTGTGTGAAGTTAGTGAGCCAAATGGAGTTGTTCTCCCACAAGAACCACTCGGCTGATCCTTCTTCAATATGCCCTTCACCAACATGCAGTGTTTCCTTGATTGAATTAGCTCTCACACCAATATTTGCGTCTAGAGCCTTTGCTTTGAGGGCTATCTGAAAACGGCTGTGGCGCTGAAGTTGCCTGTGAATGTGGAGTTGGTGGCATGTGAAACCCGCATGTGAAGCATTCGTTTGTGTGGGATGCTCTACCAGGTTCATTCCTAGATAATACACTCAAAGGGCACTAAGCATAGAGTGTGAAACCTGAGTTTCCTTGAGAGCTGCTTGGAAGCCTGATGGTGTGTGAAGTTAGTGAGCCAAATGGAGTTGTTCTCCCACAAGAACCACTCGGCTGATCCTTCTTCAATATGCCCTTCACCAAGATGCAGTGTTTCCTTGATTGAATTAGCTCTCACACCAACATTTGCGTCTAGAGCCTTTGCATTGAGGGCTATCTGAAAACGGCTGTGGCGCTGAAGTTGCCTGTGAATGTGGAGTTGGTGGCATGTGAAACCCGCATGTGAAGCATTCGTTTGTGTGGGATGCTCTACCAGGTTCATTCCTAGATAATACACTCAAAGGGCACTAAGCATAGAGTGTGAAAACTGAGTTTCCTTGAGAGCTGCTTGGAAGCCTGATGGTGTGTGAAGTTAGTGAGCCAAATGGAGTTGTTCTCCCACAAGAACCACTCGGCTGATCCTTCTTCAATATGCCCTTCACCAACATGCAGTGTTTCCTTGATTGAATTAGCTCTCACACCAATATTTGCGTCTAGAGCCTTTGCATTGAGGGCTATCTGAAAACGGCTGTGGCACTGAAGTTGCCTGAGAATGTGGAGTTGGTGGCATGTGAAACCCGCATGTGGAGCATTCGTTTGTGTGGGATGCTCTACCGGGTTCATTTCAGTCCTAGGCACTCAAAGAGCACTAAGCATAGAGTGTGAAAACTGAGTTTCCTTGAGAGCTGCTTGGAAGCCTGATGGTGTGTGAAGTTAGTGAGCCAAATGGAGTTGTTCTCCCACAAGAACCACTCGGCTGATCCTTCTTCAATATGCCCTTCACCAACATGCAGTGTTTCCTTGATTGAATTAGCTCTCACACCAATATTTGCGTCTAGAGCCTTTGCATTGAGGGCTATCTGAAAACGGCTGTGGCGCTGAAGTTGCCTGTGAATGTGGAGTTGGTGGCATGTGAAACCCGCATGTGGAGCATTCGTTTATGTGGGATGCTCACCAAGCTTCTTTTCAGTCCTAGGCACTCAAAGGGCACTAAGCATAGAGTGTGAAAACTGAGTTTCCTTGAGAGCTGCTTGGAAGCCTGATGGTGTGTGAAGTTAGTGAGCCAAATGGAGTTGTTCTCCCACAAGAACCACTCGGCTGATCCTTCTTCAATATGCCCTTCACCAACATGCAGTGTTTCCTTGATTGAATTAGCTCTCACACCAATATTTGCGTCTAGAGCCTTTGCATTGAGGCCTATCTGAAAACGGCTGTGGCGCTGAAGTTGCCTGTGAATGTGGAGTTGGTGGCATGTGAAACCCGCATGTGGAGCATTCGTTTGTGTGGGATGCTCTACCAGGTTCATTCCTAGATAATGCACTCAAAGGGCACTAAGCATAGAGTGTGAAAACTGAGTTTCCTTGAGAGTTGCTTGGAAGCCTGATGGTGTGTGAAGTTAGTGAGCCAAATGGAGTTGTTCTCCCACAAGAACCACTCGGCTGATCCTTCTTCAATATGCCCTTCACCAACATGCAGTGTTTCCTTGATTGAATTAGCTCTCACACCAATATTTGCGTCTAGAGCCTTTGCTTTGAGAGCTATCTGAAAACGGCTGTGGCGCTGAAGTTGCCTGTGAATGTGGAGTTGGTGGCATGTGAAACCCGCATGTGGAGCATTCGTTTGTGTGGGATGCTCTACCAGGTTCATTTCAGTCCTAGGCCACACAAAGAGCACTAAGCATAGAGTGTGAAAACTGAGTTTCCTTGAGAGCTGCTTGGAAGCCTGATGGTGTGTGAAGTTAGTGAGCCAAATGGAGTTGTTCTCCCACAAGAACCACTCGGCTGATCCTTCTTCAATATGCCCTTCACCAACATGCAGTGTTTCCTTGATTGAATTAGCTCTCACACCAATATTTGCGTCTAGAGCCTTTGCATTGAGGGCTATCTGAAAACGGCTGTGGCGCTGAAGTTGCCTGTGAATGTGGAGTTGGTGGCATGTGAAACCCGCATGTGAAGCATTCGTTTGTGTGGGATGCTCTACCAGGTTCATTCCTAGATAATACACTCAAAGGGCACTAAGCATAGAGTGTGAAAACTGAGTTTCCTTGAGAGCTGCTTGGAAGCCTGATGGTGTGTGAAGTTAGTGAGCCAAATGGAGTTGTTCTCCCACAAGAACCACTCGGCTGATCCTTCTTCAATATGCCCTTCACCAACATGCAGTGTTTCCTTGATTGAATTAGCTCTCACACCAATATTTGCGTCTAGAGCCTTTGCATTGAGGGCTATCTGGGGGGGGGGGGGGGGAAAAACGGCTGTGGCGCTGAAGTTGCCTGTCAATGTGGAGTTGGTGGCATGTGAAACCCGCATGTGGAGCATTCGTTTATGTGGGATGCTCACCAAGCTTCTTTTCAGTCCTAGGCACTCAAAGGGCACTAAGCATAGAGTGTGAAAACTGAGTTTCCTTGAGAGCTGCTTGGAAGCCTGATGGTGTGTGAAGTTAGTGAGCCAAATGGAGTTGTTCTCCCACAAGAACCACTCGGCTGATCCTTCTTCAATATGCCCTTCACCAACATGCAGTGTTTCCTTGATTGAATTAGCTCTCACACCAATATTTGCGTCTAGAGCCTTTGCATTGAGGGCTATCTGAAAACGGCTGTGGCGCTGAAGTTGCCTGTGAATGTGGAGTTGGTGGCATGTGAAACCCGCATGTGGAGCATTCGTTTGTGTGGGATGCTCTACCAGGTTCATTCCTAGATAATGCACTCAAAGGGCACTAAGCATAGAGTGTGAAAACTGAGTTTCCTTGAGAGTTGCTTGGAAGCCTGATGGTGTGTGAAGTTAGTGAGCCAAATGGAGTTGTTCTCCCACAAGAACCACTCGGCTGATCCTTCTTCAATATGCCCTTCACCAACATGCAGTGTTTCCTTGATTGAATTAGCTCTCACACCAATATTTGCGTCTAGAGCCTTTGCTTTGAGAGCTATCTGAAAACGGCTGTGGCGCTGAAGTTGCCTGTGAATGTGGAGTTGGTGGCATGTGAAACCCGCATGTGGAGCATTCGTTTGTGTGGGATGCTCTGCCAGGTTCATTTCAGTCCTAGGCACACAAAGAGCACTAAGCATAGAGTGTGAAAACTGAGTTTCCTTGAGAGCTGCTTGGAAGCCTGATGGTGTGTGAAGTTAGTGAGCCAAATGGAGTTGTTCTCCCACAAGAACCACTCGGCTGATCCTTCTTCAATATGCCCTTCACCAACATGCAGTGTTTCCTTGATTGAATTAGCTCTCACACCAATATTTGCGTCTAGAGCCTTTGCATTGAGGGCTATCTGAAAACGGCTGTGGCGCTGAAGTTGCCTGTGAATGTGGAGTTGGTGGCATGTGAAACCCGCATGTGAAGCATTCGTTTGTGTGGGATGCTCTACCAGGTTCATTCCTAGATAATACACTCAAAGGGCACTAAGCATAGAGTGTGAAAACTGAGTTTCCTTGAGAGCTGCTTGGAAGCCTGATGGTGTGTGAAGTTAGTGAGCCAAATGGAGTTGTTCTCCCACAAGAACCACTCGGCTGATCCTTCTTCAATATGCCCTTCACCAACATGCAGTGTTTCCTTGATTGAATTAGCTCTCACACCAATATTTGCGTCTAGAGCCTTTGCTTTGAGAGCTATCTGAAAACGGCTGTGGCGCTGAAGTTGCCTGAGAATCTGGAGTTGATGGCATGTGAAACCCGCATGTGGAGCATTCGTTTGTGTGGGATGCTCTACCAGGTTCATTTCAGTCCTAGGCACACAAAGAGCACTAAGCATAGAGTGTGAAAACTGAGTTTCCTTGAGAGCTGCTTGGAAGCCTGATGGTGTGTGAAGTTAGTGAGCCAAATGGAGTTGTTCTCCCACAAGAACCACTCGGCTGATCCTTCTTCAATATGCCCTTCACCAACATGCAGTGTTTCCTTGATTGAATTAGCTCTCACACCAATATTTGCGTCTAGAGCCTTTGCATTGAGGGCTATCTGAAAACGGCTGTGGCGCTGAAGTTGCCTGTGAATGTGGAGTTGGTGGCATGTGAAACCCGCATGTGAAGCATTCGTTTGTGTGGGATGCTCTACCAGGTTCATTCCTAGATAATACACTCAAAGGGCACTAAGCATAGAGTGTGAAAACTGAGTTTCCTTGAGAGCTGCTTGGAAGCCTGATGGTGTGTGAAGTTAGTGAGCCAAATGGAGTTGTTCTCCCACAAGAACCACTCGGTTGATCCTTCTTCAATATGCCCTTCACCAACATGCAGTGTTTCCTTGATTGAATTAGCTCTCACACCAATATTTGCGTCTAGAGCCTTTGCATTGAGGGCTATCTGAAAACGGCTGTGGCGCTGAAGTTGCCTGTCAATGTGGAGTTGGTGGCATGTGAAACCCGCATGTGGAGCATTCGTTTGTGTGGGATGCTCACCAAACTTCTTTTCAGTCCTAGGCACTCAAAGGGCACTAAGCATAGAGTGTGAAAACTGAGTTTCCTTGAGAGCTGCTGGGAAGCCTGATGGTGTGTGAAGTTAGTGAGCCAAATGGAGTTGTTCTCCCACAAGAACCACTCGGCTGATCCTTCTTCAATATGCCCTTCACCAACATGCAGTGTTTCCTTGATTGAATTAGCTCTCACACCAGTATTTGCGTCTAGAGCCTTTGCTTTGAGGGCTATCTGAAAACGGCTGTGGCGCTGAAGTTGCCTGTGAATGTGGAGTTGGTGGCATGTGAAACCCGCATGTGGAGCATTCGTTTGTGTGGGATGCTCTACCAGGTTCATTCCTAGATAATGCACTCAAAGGGCACTAAACATAGAGCGTGAAACCTGAGTTTCCTTGAGAGCTGCTTGGAAGCCTGATGGTGTGTGAAGTTAGTGAGCCAAATGGAGTTGTTCTCCCACAGAACCACTCGGCTGATCCTTCTTCAATATGCCCTTCACCAACATGCAGTGTTTCCTTGATTGAATTAGCTCTCACACCAATATTTGCGTCTAGAGCCTTTGCATTGAGGGCTATCTGAAAACGGCTGTGGCGCTGAAGTTGCCTGAGAATGTGGAGTTGGTGGCATGTGAAACCCGCATGTGGAGCATTCGTTTGTGTGGGATGCTCTACCAGGTTCATTCCTAGATAATGCACTCAAAGGGCACTAAGCATAGAGTGTGAAAACTGAGTTTCCTTGAGAGCTGCTTGGAAGCCTGATGGTGTGTGAAGTTAGTGAGCCAAATGGAGTTGTTCTCCCACAAGAACCACTCGGCTGATCCTTCTTCAATATGCCCTTCACTAACATGCAGTGTTTCCTTGATTGAATTAGCTCTCACACCAATATTTGCGTCTAGAGCCTTTGTATTGAGGGCTATCTGAAAACGGCTGTGGCACTGAAGTTGCCTGAGAATGTGGAGTTGGAGGCATGTGAAACCCGCATGTGGAGCATTCGTTTGTGTGGGATGCTCTACCAGGTTCATTTCAGTCCTAGGCACACAAAGAGCACTAAGCATAGAGTGTGAAAACTGAGTTTCCTTGAGAGCTGCTTGGAAGCCTGATGGTGTGTGAAGTTAGTGAGCCAAATGGAGTTGTTCTCCCACAAGAACCACTCGGCTGATCCTTCTTCAATATGCCCTTCACTAACATGCAGTGTTTCCTTGATTGAATTAGCTCTCACACCAATATTTGCGTCTAGAGCCTTTGCTTTGAGGGCTATCTGAAAATGGTTGTGGCGCTGAAGTTGCCTGTGAATGTGGAGTTGGTGGCATGTGAAACCCGCATGTGGAGCATTCGTTTATGTGGGATGCTCACCAAGCTTCTTTTCAGTCCTAGGCACTCAAAGGGCACTAAGCATAGAGTGTGAAAACTGAGTTTCCTTGAGAGCTGCTTGGAAGCCTGATGGTGTGTGAAGTTAGTGAGCCAAATGGAGTTGTTCTCCCACAAGAACCACTCGGCTGATCCTTCTTCAATATGCCCTTCACCAACATGCAGTGTTTCCTTGATTGAATTAGCTCTCACACCAATATTTGCGTCTAGAGCCTTTGCATTGAGGGCTATCTGAAAACGGCTGTGGCGCTGAAGTTGCCTGTGAATGTGGAGTTGCTGGCATGTGAAACCCGCATGTGGAGCATTCGTTTGTGTGGCTGACCAAGCTCTACCAGGTTCATTCCTAGATAATGCACTCAAAGGGCACTAAACATAGAGCGTGAAACCTGAGTTTCCTTGAGAGCTGCTTGGAAGCCTGATGGTGTGTGAAGTTAGTGAGCCAAATGGAGTTGTTCTCCACAAGAACCACTCGGCTGATCCTTCTTCAATATGCCCTTCACCAACATGCAGTGTTTCCTTGATTGAATTAGCTCTCACACCAATATTTGCGTCTAGAGCCTTTGCATTGAGGGCTATCTGAAAATGGCTGTGGCGCTGAAGTTGCCTGTGAATGTGGAGTTGGTGGCATGTGAAACCCGCATGTGGAGCATTCGTTTGTGTGGGATGCTCTACCAGGTTCATTTCAGTCCTAGCCATACAAAGGGCACTAAGCATAGAGTGTGAAAACTGAGTTTCCTTGAGAGCTGCTTGGAAGCCTGATGGTGTGTGAAGTTAGTGAGCCAAATGGAGTTGTTCTCCCACAAGAACCACTCGGCTGATCCTTCTTCAATATGCCCTTCACCAACATGCAGTGTTTCCTTGATTGAATTAGCTCTCACACAATATTTGCGTCTAGAGCCTTTGCATTGAGGGCTATCTGAAAATGGCTGTGGCGCTGAAGTTGCCTGTGAATGTGGAGTTGGTGGCATGTGAAACCCGCATGTGGAGCATTCGTTTGTGTGGGATGCTCTACCAGGTTCATTCCTAGATAATGCACTCAAAGGGCACTAAGCATAGAGTGTGAAAACTGAGTTTCCTTGAGAGCTGCTTGGAAGCCTGATGGTGTGTGAAGTTAGTGAGCCAAATGGAGTTGTTCTCCCACAAGAACCACTCGGCTGATCCTTCTTCAATATGCCCTTCACTAACATGCAGTGTTTCCTTGATTGAATTAGCTCTCACACCAATATTTGCGTCTAGAGCCTTTGCATTGAGGGCTATCTGAAAACGGCTGTGGCGCTGAAGTTGCCTGTGAATGTGGAGTTGGTGGCATGTGAAACCCGCATGTGGAGCATTCGTTTGTGTGGGATGCTCTACCAGGTTCATTTCAGTCCTAGGCACTCATAGGGCACTAAGCATAGAGTGTGAAAACTGAGTTTCCTTGAGAGCTGCTTGGAAGCCTGATGGTGTGTGAAGTTAGTGAGCCAAATAGAGTTGTTCTCCCACAAGAACCACTCGGCTGATCCTTCTTCAATATGCCCTTCACCAACATGCAGTGTTTCCTTGATTGAATTAGCTCTCACACCAATATTTGCGTCTAGAGCCTTTGCATTGAGGGCTATCTGAAAACGGCTGTGGCGCTGAAGTTGCCTGTGAATGTGGAGTTGGTGGCATGTGAAACCCGCATGTGAAGCATTCGTTTGTGTGGGATGCTCTACCAGGTTCATTCCTAGATAATGCACTCAAAGGGCACTAAGCATAGAGTGTGAAAACTGAGTTTCCTTGAGAGCTGCTTGGAAGCCTGATGGTGTGTGAAGTTAGTGAGCCAAATGGAGTTGTTCTCCCACAAGAACCACTCGGCTGATCCTTCTTCAATATGCCCTTCACCAACATGCAGTGTTTCCTTGATTGAATTAGCTCTCACACCAATATTTGCGTCTAGAGCCTTTGCATTGAGGGCTATCTGAAAACGGCTGTGGCGCTGAAGTTGCCTGTGAATGTGGAGTTGGTGGCATGTGAAACCCGCATGTGGAGCATTCGTTTGTGTGGGATGCTCTACCAGGTTCATTCCTAGATAATGCACTCAAAGGGCACTAAGCATAGAGTGTGAAAACTGAGTTTCCTTGAGAGCTGCTTGGAAGCCTGATGGTGTGTGAAGTTAGTGAGCCAAATGGAGTTGTTCTCCCACAAGAACCACTCGGCTGATCCTTCTTCAATATGCCCTTCACCAACATGCAGTGTTTCCTTGATTGAATTAGCTCTCACACCAATATTTGCGTCTAGAGCCTTTGCTTTGAGGGCTATCTGAAAACGGCTGTGGCGCTGAAGTTGCCTGTGAATGTGGAGTTGGTGGCATGTGAAACCCGCATGTGGAGCATTCGTTTGTGTGGGATGCTCTACCAGGTTCATTTCAGTCCTAGCCATAGAAAGGGCACTAAGCATAGATTGTGAAAACTGAGTTTCCTTGAGAGCTGCTTGGAAGCCTGATGGTGTGTGAAGTTAGTGAGCCAAATGGAGTTGTTCTCCCACAAGAACCACTCGGCTGATCCTTCTTCAATATGCCCTTCACTAACATGCAGTGTTTCCTTGATTGAATTAGCTCTCACACCAATATTTGCGTCTAGAGCCTTTGCATTGAGGGCTATCTGAAAACGGCTGTGGCGCTGAAGTTGCCTGTGAATGTTGAGTTGGTGGCATGTGAAACCCGCATGTGGAGCATTCGTTTGTGTGGGATGCTCTACCAGGTTCATTTCAGTCCTAGGCACTCATAGGGCACTAAGCATAGAGTGTGAAAACTGAGTTTCCTTGAGAGCTGCTTGGAAGCCTGATGGTGTGTGAAGTTAGTGAGCCAAATGGAGTTGTTCTCCCACAAGAACTACTCGGCTGATCCTTCTTCAATATGCCCTTCACCAACATGCAGTGTTTCCTTGATTGAATTAGCTCTCACACCAATATTTGCGTCTAGAGCCTTTGCATTGAGGGCTATCTGAAAACGGCTGTGGCGCTGAAGTTGCCTGTGAATGTGGAGTTGGTGGCATGTGAAACCCGCATGTGGAGCATTCGTTTGTGTGGGATGCACTACCAGGTTCATTCCTAGATAATGCACTCAAAGGGCACTAAGCATAGAGTGTGAAAACTGAGTTTCCTTGAGAGCTGCTTGGAAGCCTGATGGTGTGTGAAGTTAGTGAGCCAAATGGAGTTGTTCTCCCACAAGAACCACTCGGCTGATCCTTCTTCAATATGCCCTTCACCAACATGCAGTGTTTCCTTGATTGAATTAGCTCTCACACCAATATTTGCGTCTAGAGCCTTTGCATTGAGGGCTATCTGAAAACGGCTGTGGCGCTGAAGTTGCCTGTGAATGTGGAGTTGGTGGCATGTGAAACCCGCATGTGGAGCATTCGTTTGTGTGGGATGCTCTACCAGGTTCATTCCTAGATAATGCACTCAAAGGGCACTAAGCATAGAGTGTGAAAACTGAGTTTCCTTGAGAGCTGCTTGGAAGCCTGATGGTGTGTGAAGTTAGTGAGCCAAATGGAGTTGTTCTCCCACAAGAACTACTCGGCTGATCCTTCTTCAATATGCCCTTCACCAACATGCAGTGTTTCCTTGATTGAATTAGCTCTCACACCAATATTTGCGTCTAGAGCCTTTGCATTGAGGGCTATCTGAAAACGGCTGTGGCGCTGAAGTTGCCTGTGAATGTGGAGTTGGTGGCATGTGAAACCCGCATGTGGAGCATTCGTTTGTGTGGGATGCTCTACCAGGTTCATTCCTAGATAATGCACTCAAAGGGCACTAAGCATAGAGTGTGAAAACTGAGTTTCCTTGAGAGCTGCTTGGAAGCCTGATGGTGTGTGAAGTTAGTGAGCCAAATGGAGTTGTTCTCCCACAAGAACCACTCGGCTGATCCTTCTTCAATATGCCCTTCACCAACATGCAGTGTTTCCTTGATTGAATTAGCTCTCACACCAATATTTGCGTCTAGAGCCTTTGCATTGAGGGCTATCTGAAAACGGCTGTGGCGCTGAAGTTGCCTGTCAATGTGGAGTTGGTGGCATGTGAAACCCGCATGTGGAGCATTCGTTTGTGTGGGATGCTCTACCAGGTTCATTCCTAGATAATGCACTCAAAGGGCACTAAGCATAGAGTGTGAAAACTGAGTTTCCTTGAGAGCTGCTTGGAAGCCTGATGGTGTGTGAAGTTAGTGAGCCAAATGGAGTTGTTCTCCCACAAGAACCACTCGGCTGATCCTTCTTCAATATGCCCTTCACCAACATGCAGTGTTTCCTTGATTGAATTAGCTCTCACACCAATATTTGCGTCTAGAGCCTTTGCATTGAGGGCTATCTGAAAACGGCTGTGGCGCTGAAGTTGCCTGTGAATGTGGAGTTGGTGGCATGTGAAACCCGCATGTGGAGCATTCGTTTGTGTGGGATGCTCTACCAGGTTCATTCCTAGATAATGCACTCAAAGGGCACTAAGCCTAGAGTGTGAAAACTGAGTTTCCTTGAGAGCTGCTTGGAAGCCTGATGGTGTGTGAAGTTAGTGAGCCAAATGGAGTTGTTCTCCCACAAGAACCACTCGGCTGATCCTTCTTCAATATGCCCTTCACCAACATGCAGTGTTTCCTTGATTAAATTAGCTCTCACACCAATATTTGCGTCTAGAGCCTTTGCATTGAGGGCTATCTGAAAACGGCTGTGGCGCTGAAGTTGCCTGTGAATGTGGAGTTGGTGGCATGTGAAACCCGCATGTGGAGCATTCGTTTGTGTGGGATGCTCTACCAGGTTCATTCCTAGATAATGCACTCAAAGGGCACTAAGCATAGAGTGTGAAAACTGAGTTTCCTTGAGAGCTGCTTGGAAGCCTGATGGTGTGTGAAGTTAGTGAGCCAAATGGAGTTGTTCTCCCACAAGAACCACTCGGCTGATCCTTCTTCAATATGCCCTTCACCAACATGCAGTGTTTCCTTGATTGAATTAGCTCTCACACCAATATTTGCGTCTAGAGCCTTTGCATTGAGGGCTATCTGAAAACGGCTGTGGCGCTGAAGTTGCCTGTGAATGTGGAGTTGGTGGCATGTGAAACCCGCATGTGGAGCATTCGTTTGTGTGGGATGCTCTACCAGGTTCATTCCTAGATAATGCACTCAAAGGGCACTAAGCATAGAGTGTGAAAACTGAGTTTCCTTGAGAGCTGCTTGGAAGCCTGATGGTGTGTGAAGTTAGTGAGCCAAATGGAGTTGTTCTCCCACAAGAACCACTCGGCTGATCCTTCTTCAATATGCCCTTCACCAACATGCAGTGTTTCCTTGATTGAATTAGCTCTCACACCAATATTTGCGTCTAGAGCCTTTGCTTTAAGGGCTATCTGAAAACGGCTGTGGCGCTGAAGTTGCCTGTGAATGTGGAGTTGGTGGCATGTGAAACCCGCATGTGGAGCATTCGTTTGTGTGGGATGCTCTACCAGGTTCATTCCTAGATAATGCACTCAAAGGGCACTAAGCATAGAGTGTGAAAACTGAGTTTCCTTGAGAGCTGCTTGGAAGCCTGATGGTGTGTGAAGTTAGTGAGCCAAATGGAGTTGTTCTCCCACAAGAACCACTCGGCTGATCCTTCTTCAATATGCCCTTCACCAACATGCAGTGTTTCCTTGATTGAATTAGCTCTCACACCAATATTTGCGTCTAGAGCCTTTGCATTGAGGGCTATCTGAAAACGGCTGTGGCGCTGAAGTTGCCTGTGAATGTGGAGTTGGTGGCATGTGAAACCCGCATGTGGAGCATTCGTTTGTGTGGGATGCTCTACCAGGTTCATTTCAGTCCTAGGCACTCATAGGGCACTAAGCATAGAGTGTGAAAACTGAGTTTCCTTGAGAGCTGCTTGGAAGCCTGATGGTGTGTGAAGTTAGGGAGCCAAATGGAGTTGTTCTCCCACAAGAACCACTCGGCTGATCCTTCTTCAATATGCCCTTCACCAACATGCAGTGTTTCCTTGATTGAATTAGCTCTCACACCAATATTTGCGTCTAGAGCCTTTGCTTTGAGGGCTATCTGAAAACGGCTGTGGCGCTGAAGTTGCCTGTGAATGTGGAGTTGGTGGCATGTGAAACCCGCATGTGGAGCATTCGTTTGTGTGGGATGCTCTACCAGGTTCATTCCTAGATAATGCACTCAAAGGGCACTAAGCATAGATTGTGAAAACTGAGTTTCCTTGAGAGCTGCTTGGAAGCCTGATGGTGTGTGAAGTTAGTGAGGCAAATGGAGTTGTTCTCCCACAAGAACCACTCGGCTGATCCTTCTTCAATATGCCCTTCACTAACATGCAGTGTTTCCTTGATTGAATTAGCTCTCACACCAATATTTGCGTCTAGAGCCTTTGCATTGAGGGCTATCTGAAAACGGCTGTGGCGCTGAAGTTGCCTGTGAATGTGGAGTTGGTGGCATGTGAAACCCGCATGTGGAGCATTCGTTTGTGTGGGATGCTCTACCAGGTTCATTCCTAGATAATGCACTCAAAGGGCACTAAGCATAGAGTGTGAAAACTGAGTTTCCTTGAGAGCTGCTTGGAAGCCTGATGGTGTGTGAAGTTAGTGAGCCAAATGGAGTTGTTCTCCCACAAGAACCACTCGGCTGATCCTTCTTCAATATGCCCTTCACCAACATGCAGTGTTTCCTTGATTGAATTAGCTCTCACACCAATATTTGCGTCTAGAGCCTTTGCATTGAGGGCTATCTGAAAACGGCTGTGGCGCTGAAGTTGCCTGTGAATGTGGAGTTGGTGGCATGTGAAACCCGCATGTGGAGCATTCGTTTGTGTGGGATGCTCTACCAGGTTCATTCCTAGATAATGCACTCAAAGGGCACTAAGCATAGAGTGTGAAAACTGAGTTTCCTTGAGAGCTGCTTGGAAGCCTGATGGTGTGTGAAGTTAGTGAGCCAAATGGAGTTGTTCTCCCACAAGAACCACTCGGCTGATCCTTCTTCAATATGCCCTTCACCAACATGCAGTGTTTCCTTGATTGAATTAGCTCTCACACCAATATTTGCGTCTAGAGCCTTTGCTTTGAGGGCTATCTGAAAACGGCTGTGGCGCTGAAGTTGCCTGTGAATGTGGAGTTGGTGGCATGTGAAACCCGCATGTGGAGCATTCGTTTGTGTGGGATGCTCTACCAGGTTCATTTCAGTCCTAGCCATACAAAGGGCACTAAGCATAGAG
The DNA here is from genome assembly GCF_030435755.1 of Ochotona princeps. Lineage (NCBI taxonomy): Eukaryota > Metazoa > Chordata > Mammalia > Lagomorpha > Ochotonidae > Ochotona > Ochotona princeps. The sequence continues at coordinate 7,437 of NW_026700259.1, read as the reverse complement.
TGTGAAAACTGAGTTTCCTTGAGAGCTGCTTGGAAGCCTGATGGTGTGTGAAGTTAGTGAGCCAAATGGAGTTGTTCTCCCACAAGAACCACTCGGCTGATCCTTCTTCAATATGCCCTTCACTAACATGCAGTGTTTCCTTGATTGAATTAGCTCTCACACCAATATTTGCGTCTAGAGCCTTTGCATTGAGGGCTATCTGAAAACGGCTGTGGCGCTGAAGTTGCCTGTGAATGTGGAGTTGGTGGCATGTGAAACCCGCATGTGGAGCATTCGTTTGTGTGGGATGCTCTACCAGGTTCATTCCTAGATAATGCACTCAAAGGGCACTAAGCATAGAGTGTGCAAAATGAGTTTCCTTGAGAGCTGCTTGGAAGCCTGATGGTGTGTGAAGTTAGTGAGCCAAATGGAGTTGTTCTCCCACAAGAACCACTCGGCTGATCCTTCTTCAATATGCCCTTCACCAACATGCAGTGTTTCCTTGATTGAATTAGCTCTCACACCAATATTTGCGTCTAGAGCCTTTGCTTTGAGGGCTATCTGAAAACGGCTGTGGCGCTGAAGTTGCCTGTGAATGTGGAGTTGGTGGCATGTGAAACCCGCATGTGGAGCATTCGTTTGTGTGGGATGCTCTACCAGGTTCATTTCAGTTCTAGCCATACAAAGGGCACTAAGCATAGAGTGTGAAAACTGAGTTTCCTTGAGAGCTGCTTGGAAGCCTGATGGTGTGTGAAGTTAGTGAGCCAAATGGAGTTGTTCTCCCACAAGAACCACTCGGCTGATCCTTCTTCAATATGCCCTTCACTAACATGCAGTGTTTCCTTGATTGAATTAGCTCTCACACCAATATTTGCGTCTAGAGCCTTTGCATTGAGGGCTATCTGAAAACGGCTGTGGCGCTGAAGTTGCCTGTGAATGTGGAGTTGGTGGCATGTGAAACCCGCATGTGGAGCATTCGTTTGTGTGGGATGCTCTACAAGGTTCATTTCAGTCCTAGGCACTCATAGGGGACTAAGCATAGAGTGTGAAAACTGAGTTTCCTTGAGAGCTGCTTGGAAGCCTGATGGTGTGTGAAGTTAGGGAGCCAAATGGAGTTGTTCTCCCACAAGAACCACTCGGCTGATCCTTCTTCAATATGCCCTTCACCAACATGCAGTGTTTCCTTGATTGAATTAGCTCTCACACCAATATTTGCGTCTAGAGCCTTTGCTTAGAGGGCTATCTGAAAACGGCTGTGGCGCTGAAGTTGCCTGTGAATGTGGAGTTGGTGGCATGTGAAACCCGCATGTGGAGCATTCGTTTGTGTGGGATGCTCTACCAGGTTCATTCCTAGATAATGCACTCAAAGGGCACTAAGCCTAGAGTGTGAAAACTGAGTTTCCTTGAGAGCTGCTTGGAAGCCTGATGGTGTGTGAAGTTAGTGAGCCAAATGGAGTTGTTCTCCCACAAGAACCACTCGGCTGATCCTTCTTCAATATGCCCTTCACTAACATGCAGTGTTTCCTTGATTGAATTAGCTCTCACACCAATATTTGCGTCTAGAGCCTTTGCATTGAGGGCTATCTGAAAACGGCTGTGGCGCTGAAGTTGCCTGTGAATGTGGAGTTGGTGGCATGTGAAACCCGCATGTGGAGCATTCGTTTGTGTGGGATGCTCTACCAGGTTCATTCCTAGATAATGCACTCAAAGGGCACTAAGCATAGAGTGTGAAAACTGAGTTTCCTTGAGAGCTGCTTGGAAGCCTGATGGTGTGTGAAGTTAGGGAGCCAAATGGAGTTGTTCTCCCACAAGAACCACTCGGCTGATCCTTCTTCAATATGCCCTTCACCAACATGCAGTGTTTCCTTGATTGAATTAGCTCTCACACCAATATTTGCGTCTAGAGCCTTTGCATTGAGGGCTATCTGAAAACGGCTGTGGCGCTGAAGTTGCCTGTGAATGTGGAGTTGGTGGCATGTGAAACCCGCATGTGGAGCATTCGTTTGTGTGGGATGCTCTACCAGGTTCATTCCTAGATAATGCACTCAAAGGGCACTAAGCATAGAGTGTGAAAACTGAGTTTCCTTGAGAGCTGCTTGGAAGCCTGATGGTGTGTGAAGTTAGTGAGCCAAATGGAGTTGTTCTCCCACAAGAACCACTCGGCTGATCCTTCTTCAATATGCCCTTCACCAACATGCAGTGTTTCCTTGATTGAATTAGCTCTCACACCAATATTTGCGTCTAGAGCCTTTGCATTGAGGGCTATCTGAAAACGGCTGTGGCGCTGAAGTTGCCTGTGAATGTGGAGTTGGTGGCATGTGAAACCCGCATGTGGAGCATTCGTTTGTGTGGGATGCTCTACCAGGTTCATTCCTAGATAATGCACTCAAAGGGCACTAAGCATAGAGTGTGAAAACTGAGTTTCCTTGAGAGCTGCTTGGAAGCCTGATGGTGTGTGAAGTTAGTGAGCCAAATGGAGTTGTTCTCCCACAAGAACCACTCGGCTGATCCTTCTTCAATATGCCCTTCACCAACATGCAGTGTTTCCTTGATTGAATTAGCTCTCACACCAATATTTGCGTCTAGAGCCTTTGCATTGAGGGCTATCTGAAAACGGCTGTGGCGCTGAAGTTGCCTGTGAATGTGGAGTTGGTGGCATGTGAAACCCGCATGTGGAGCATTCGTTTGTGTGGGATGCTCTACCAGGTTCATTCCTAGATAATGCACTCAAAGGGCACTAAGCATAGAGTGTGAAAACTGAGTTTCCTTGAGAGCTGCTTGGAAGCCTGATGGTGTGTGAAGTTAGTGAGCCAAATGGAGTTGTTCTCCCACAAGAACCACTCGGCTGATCCTTCTTCAATATGCCCTTCACCAACATGCAGTGTTTCCTTGATTGAATTAGCTCTCACACCAATATTTGCGTCTAGAGCCTTTGCATTGAGGGCTATCTGAAAACGGCTGTGGCGCTGAAGTTGCCTGTGAATGTGGAGTTGGTGGCATGTGAAACCCGCATGTGGAGCATTCGTTTGTGTGGGATGCTCTACCAGGTTCATTCCTAGATAATGCACTCAAAGGGCACTAAGCCTAGAGTGTGAAAACTGAGTTTCCTTGAGAGCTGCTTGGAAGCCTGATGGTGTGTGAAGTTAGTGAGCCAAATGGAGTTGTTCTCCCACAAGAACCACTCGGCTGATCCTTCTTCAATATGCCCTTCACCAACATGCAGTGTTTCCTTGATTGAATTAGCTCTCACACCAATATTTGCGTCTAGAGCCTTTGCTTTAAGGGCTATCTGAAAACGGCTGTGGCGCTGAAGTTGCCTGTGAATGTGGAGTTGGTGGCATGTGAAACCCGCATGTGGAGCATTCGTTTGTGTGGGATGCTCTACCAGGTTCATTTCAGTCCTAGCCATACAAAGGGCACTAAGCATAGAGTGTGAAAACTGAGTTTCCTTGAGAGCTGCTTGGAAGCCTGATGGTGTGTGAAGTTAGTGAGCCAAATGGAGTTGTTCTCCCACAAGAACCACTCGGCTGATCCTTCTTCAATATGCCCTTCACTAACATGCAGTGTTTCCTTGACTGAATTAGCTCTCACACCAATATTTGCGTCTAGAGCCTTTGCATTGAGGGCTATCTGAAAACGGCTGTGGCGCTGAAGTTGCCTGTGAATGTGGAGTTGGTGGCATGTGAAACCCGCATGTGGAGCATTCGTTTGTGTGGGATGCTCTACCAGGTTCATTTCAGTCCTAGGCACTCATAGGGCACTAAGCATAGAGTGTGAAAACTGAGTTTCCTTGAGAGCTGCTTGGAAGCCTGATGGTGTGTGAAGTTAGGGAGCCAAATGGAGTTGTTCTCCCACAAGAACCACTCGGCTGATCCTTCTTCAATATGCCCTTCACCAACATGCAGTGTTTCCTTGATTGAATTAGCTCTCACACCAATATTTGTGTCTAGAGCCTTTGCATTGAGGGCTATCTGAAAACGGCTGTGGCGCTGAAGTTGCCTGTCAATGTGGAGTTGGTGGCATGTGAAACCCGCATGTGGAGCATTCGTTTGTGTGGGATGCTCTACCAGGTTCATTCCTAGATAATGCACTCAAAGGGCACTAAGCATAGAGTGTGAAAACTGAGTTTCCTTGAGAGCTGCTTGGAAGCCTGATGGTGTGTGAAGTTAGTGAGCCAAATGGAGTTGTTCTCCCACAAGAACCACTCGGCTGATCCTTCTTCAATATGCCCTTCACCAACATGCAGTGTTTCCTTGATTGAATTAGCTCTCACACCAATATTTGCGTCTAGAGCCTTTGCTTTGAGGGCTATCTGAAAGCGGCTGTGGCGCTGAAGTTGCCTGTGAATGTGGAGTTGGTGGCATGTGAAACCCGCATGTGGAGCATTCGTTTGTGTGGGATGCTCTACCAGGTTCATTTCAGTCCTAGCCATACAAAGGGCACTAAGCATAGAGTGTGAAAACTGAGTTTCCTTGAGAGCTGCTTGGAAGCCTGATGGTGTGTGAAGTTAGTGAGCCAAATGGAGTTGTTCTCCCACAAGAACCACTCGGCTGATCCTTCTTCAATATGCCCTTCACTAACATGCAGTGTTTCCTTGATTGAATTAGCTCTCACACCAATATTTGCGTCTAGAGCCTTTGCATTGAGGGCTATCTGAAAACGGCTGTGGCGCTGAAGTTGCCTGTGAATGTGGAGTTGGTGGCATGTGAAACCCGCATGTGGAGCATTCGTTTGTGTGGGATGCTCTACCAGGTTCATTCCTAGATAATGCACTCAAAGGGCACTAAGCATAGAGTGTGCAAAATGAGTTTCCTTGAGAGCTGCTTGGAAGCCTGATGGTGTGTGAAGTTAGTGAGCCAAATGGAGTTGTTCTCCCACAAGAACCACTCGGCTGATCCTTCTTCAATATGCCCTTCACTAACATGCAGTGTTTCCTTGATTGAATTAGCTCTCACACCAATATTTGCGTCTAGAGCCTTTGCTTTGAGGGCTATCTGAAAACGGCTGTGGCGCTGAAGTTGCCTGTGAATGTGGAGTTGGTGGCATGTGAAACCCGCATGTGGAGCATTCGTTTGTGTGGGATGCTCTACCAGGTTCATTTCAGTCCTAGCCATACAAAGGGCACTAAGCATAGAGTGTGAAAACTGAGTTTCCTTGAGAGCTGCTTGGAAGCCTGATGGTGTGTGAAGTTAGTGAGCCAAATGGAGTTGTTCTCCCACAAGAACCACTCGGCTGATCCTTCTTCAATATGCCCTTCACTAACATGCAGTGTTTCCTTGATTGAATTAGCTCTCACACCAATATTTGCGTCTAGAGCCTTTGCATTGAGGGCTATCTGAAAACGGCTGTGGCGCTGAAGTTGCCTGTGAATGTGGAGTTGGTGGCATGTGAAACCCGCATGTGGAGCATTCGTTTGTGTGGGATGCTCTACAAGGTTCATTTCAGTCCTAGGCACTCATAGGGGACTAAGCATAGAGTGTGAAAACTGAGTTTCCTTGAGAGCTGCTTGGAAGCCTGATGGTGTGTGAAGTTAGTGAGCCAAATGGAGTTGTTCTCCCACAAGAACCACTCGGCTGATCCTTCTTCAATATGCCCTTCACCAACATGCAGTGTTTCCTTGATTGAATTAGCTCTCACACCAATATTTGCGTCTAGAGCCTTTGCTTTGAGGGCTATCTGAAAACGGCTGTGGCGCTGAAGTTGCCTGTGAATGTGGAGTTGGTGGCATGTGAAACCCGCATGTGGAGCATTCGTTTGTGTGGGATGCTCTACCAGGTTCATTCCTAGATAATGCACTCAAAGGGCACTAAGCATAGATTGTGAAAACTGAGTTTCCTTGAGAGCTGCTTGGAAGCCTGATGGTGTGTGAAGTTAGTGAGCCAAATGGAGTTGTTCTCCCACAAGAACCACTCGGCTGATCCTTCTTCAATATGCCCTTCACTAACATGCAGTGTTTCCTTGATTGAATTAGCTCTCACACCAATATTTGCGTCTAGAGCCTTTGCATTGAGGGCTATCTGAAAACGGCTGTGGCGCTGAAGTTGCCTGTGAATGTGGAGTTGGTGGCATGTGAAACCCGCATGTGGAGCATTCGTTTGTGTGGGATGCTCTACCAGGTTCATTTCAGTCCTAGGCACTCATAGGGGACTAAGCATAGAGTGTGAAAACTGAGTTTCCTTGAGAGCTGCTTGGAAGCCTGATGGTGTGTGAAGTTAGTGAGCCAAATGGAGTTGTTCTCCCACAAGAACCACTCGGCTGATCCTTCTTCAATATGCCCTTCACCAACATGCAGTGTTTCCTTGATTGAATTAGCTCTCACACCAATATTTGCGTCTAGAGCCTTTGCATTGAGGGCTATCTGAAAACGGCTGTGGCGCTGAAGTTGCCTGTCAATGTGGAGTTGGTGGCATGTGAAACCCGCATGTGGAGCATTCGTTTGTGTGGGATGCTCTACCAGGTTCATTCCTAGATAATGCACTCAAAGGGCACTAAGCATAGAGTGTGAAAACTGAGTTTCCTTGAGAGCTGCTTGGAAGCCTGATGGTGTGTGAAGTTAGTGAGCCAAATGGAGTTGTTCTCCCACAAGAACCACTCGGCTGATCCTTCTTCAATATGCCCTTCACCAACATGCAGTGTTTCCTTGATTGAATTAGCTCTCACACCAATATTTGCGTCTAGAGCCTTTGCATTGAGGGCTATCTGAAAACGGCTGTGGTGCTGAAGTTGCCTGTGAATGTGGAGTTGGTGGCATGTGAAACCCGCATGTGGAGCATTCGTTTGTGTGGGATGCTCTACCAGGTTCATTCCTAGATAATGCACTCAAAGGGCACTAAGCATAGAGTGTGAAAACTGAGTTTCCTTGAGAGCTGCTTGGAAGGCTGATGGTGTGTGAAGTTAGTGAGCCAAATGGAGTTGTTCTCCCACAAGAACCACTCGGCTGATCCTTCTTCAATATGCCCTTCACCAACATGCAGTGTTTCCTTGATTGAATTAGCTCTCACACCAATATTTGCGTCTAGAGCCTTTGCTTTGAGGGCTATCTGAAAACGGCTGTGGCGCTGAAGTTGCTTGTGAATGTGGAGTTGGTGGCATGTGAAACCCGCATGTGGAGCATTCGTTTGTGTGGGATGCTCTACCAGGTTCATTTCAGTCCTAGCCATACAAAGGGCACTAAGCATAGAGTGTGAAAACTGAGTTTCCTTGAGAGCTGCTTGGAAGCCTGATGGTGTGTGAAGTTAGTGAGCCAAATGGAGTTGTTCTCCCACAAGAACCACTCGGCTGATCCTTCTTCAATATGCCCTTCACTAACATGCAGTGTTTCCTTGATTGAATTAGCTCTCACACCAATATTTGCGTCTAGAGCCTTTGCATTGAGGGCTATCTGAAAATGGCTGTGGCGCTGAAGTTGCCTGTGAATGTGGAGTTGGTGGCATGTGAAACCCGCATGTGGAGCATTCA
>NW_026700258.1:0-25739 GCF_030435755.1 Ochotona princeps | reverse complement strand
GGTCAGGTAATGGAGGTCTGAATGAATCAAAAAGCGGCCACCTGTAGCAATATAAGGCCTGACTAACAAAATCAGCATCCCAAGAACTACTATTAGAGCAAAGCATTTAGCCAAGCTTTTAATGGGTGAAGGATCCTCAGAAGACTCACTTCCAGAGGCCTCTTCCTTATCCTCCGAGTTTGACTCTCCTGACTCACTTAACAATCTCTGCAGCAGGTGCTGCATGCGCACCATGGAGGACAAATTCCCCATTGCTCTGACTTTTCTCTAGTCACTCAACCGTGAACCTTATTGTCGCCAACCGCGAACCTTTTTATTTTTGTTTTTGTTTTTCTTGTCGCTAACCTGCGAACCTGATGTGCACGTCCCCGCCTAGTGCGGCTTCCTGAGCAAAAGGCTCAGTTGTAAACTAATTCCCGCTGTAAGCGGCTCCCTGAGCGATCTGCTCAGCTACTTACCTTCCTGGTATTCACCAGCTAACTTCTGTCCGAGTCACGGTACCAGATATCGGTGTCTCCCGTCCCGCGGAAGAAATCACCCGATACTGGAGAGCATTTCAGAGGCACTTTTATTCCAACCTTCAGTTCCTTCTTTGGGGCAGAAGCCCCTGGCTTATATATCCCTCCTATCCGTTAAATCCGTTACCCAGAAGCCTTCAGTTAAGTCAGTTAAGTCCGTTATTTCCGTTACACAGAGAACCTCCTCCCCCTCCCCCGAGGCCCCTGGCTATCTCTCAATCCTCCAATCAGCTTACACGCCTGAGGCAAGCAGTAAAGGGCCAATCACAGGGCACTTCCTGAAACCTGTCTCCAAGAGGAAGTAGGGTCCAGGCTCTCCTTAGGGCAGGGCACAGGTGCAGTGCTCCCAACAAGAAGCCACAGCTGACAGCACTCGGCCAGCAGGGCCATGGAGCCAGGACGACTGCACAGGGCAGTCAGAGCCACCGCAGGCACAGCAGGAACCAGAGGGGGGGCCCGACAGAGGTCTGCCAACCCAAGTAGCAATAGTGACAGTGATCCCGTGTGGCTGCTGGCGAGAGAGGGTTGTGATGTGCCAGCACAGGGCAGGTGTGGGGGTGCGGGTACCACCCACCTGCTGGGGTCTGACCGTGCCCCAACGTGCAAGCGTAGGAATCCTCACCCAGGTCCTGCTGAGGGAGGTGACCCATGGGGAAGATGGCCTCTCCATTCCTTTTCCCTTGCAGGGTCTCAGGGCAAAGAAAGGCTGTGAGGAGGAGCCTGGGTCTGGGTGCCTGGGTCTGGGTCAGCCAGTCTCAGCCCCTGAGAGGGATCAGCCTACTGTTTATGGGCACATCTGGCTGCTTGTGCCACAAAGAGGGAGAAGCAGCAATGGTAAAGTGTGAGTAGAAGGAAATGTAACTGTGGCAGGACTTCAGAGACACGCGCCTTAATCAACATTCTCAGAGTCAGGAACACCGACCCAGCGGAGTCTGCCTACGCCCACCACACCAAACACATCCTCTGTCAACTGCGCAAAAGTGATCATCAGACAGAAGCGTGGAGGCAGAGCCAGGCAGAGCCCTCAGTACTGGGGACAGTCGGGACCTGGAGACTAGATGGGCCATGAACCCAGTGTGGGTGTCTACTTTGAAAGTTACACAGGTACCCACAGTCACAGTTAAGACCAGAGCTAGCAGTGGGCACACGGAGGAGCAGGGCCTCCTCAGACCCCGCTCCTTCCAGTGGACACGTGGGGGAGCAGGGCCTCCTCAGACCCCGCTCCTTCCAGTGGACACGTGGGGGAGCAGGGCCGCCTCAGACCCCGTTCCTTCCAGTGGACACGTGGGGCAGCAGGGCCGCCTCAGACCCCGCTCCTTCCAGTGGACACGTGGGGGAGCAGGGCCGCCTCAGACCCCGCTCCTTCCAGTGGACACGTGGGGCAGCAGGGCCGCCTCTGACCTCGTTTCTCTGACGCACTAGTGCTTCTGTGTGCGGTCTGTTGGTTCTGCTGGCTGCTGTTGTGGGGGCCCAGCTCTCTGTCCTGTGGCTGTCCTGGCTGTTGTGGCACTCTCTGAACGGTGGCTCCTGTCTCATGTCCATGGCCTGCCTTGTCCTGGTGGCTGTTCCTGCCACTTTGTGGTCTCCCCATCTCATTCGCAGGTTTCTCTTGTGGCAGATGACTCTACGACAGCTTTTCTTCCTGGAAACTCATTCGTGACCAAGTGTCTAGGCAGTGTAGCATGTAGTGGCTTATTTCACCATCCAGGCCAAATTAGGAAGGGACTGTGTCACTTGGGGATCATTTATCCCACGCAGAATTACCCACCAACAGGCTGAAAACCCCGACAATCAAGGGGGGCTGCTGGAGGAGGCCTGTGACAGACACGGGGCTTCCAGGGAGGGAGACCAGACGGGGCTGAGGGGCCTCCCAGGTGGTGCACACAGAGGGATGCCGTCCCCCTTCCTGTCTCCCCACCTTGATCTCAGAGACCTCGGCGCTCCCAGGCAGGCCAGGCCAGCATCACTCAGTCCACCCAGGTGACAGACACTGGTGTCCAGGTCCGTGTCCCAAGTGTTGTCCTTCACTCTGCCTTTGTGACCAGTGTGACGTGACCAATGTTCAGAACAGGTGTGACTGGTGTGACATGGCCAGTGTCACAGAACAGGTGTGGCCGGTGTGACATGGCCAGTGTCACAGAACAGGTGTGGCCGGTGTGACATGGCCAGTGTCACAGAACAGGTGTGGCAGGTGTGACATGGCCAGTGTCACAGAACAGGTGTGGCAGGTGTGACATGGCCAGTGTCACAGAACAGGTGTGGCAGGTGTGACATGGCCAGTGTCACAGAACAGGTGTGGCCGGTGTGACATGGCCAGTGTCACAGAACAGGTGTGGCCGGTGTGACATGGCCAGTGTCACAGAACAGGTGTGGCCGGTGTGACATTGGCCAGTGTCACAGAACAGGTGTGGCAGGTGTGACATGGCCAATGTCACAGAACAGGTGTGGCCGGTGTGACATTGGCCAGTGTCACAGAACAGGTGTGGCAGGTGTGACATGGCCAGTGTCACAGAACAGGTGTGGCAGGTGTGACATGGCCAGTGTCACAGAACAGGTGTGGCAGGTGTGACATGGCCAGTGTCACAGAACAGGTGTGGCCGGTGTGACATGGTCAGTGTCACAGAACAGGTGTGGCCGGTGTGACATGGCCAGTGTCACAGAACAGGTGTGGCCGGTGTGACATTGGCCAGTGTCACAGAACAGGTGTGGCAGGTGTGACATGGCCAATGTCACAGAACAGGTGTGGCTGGTGTGACATTGGCCAGTGTCACAGAACAGGTGTGGCAGGTGTGACATGGCCAATGTCACAGAACAGGTGTGGCCGGTGTGACATGGTCAGTGTCACAGAACAGGTGTGACAGGTGTGACATGGCCAGTGTCACAGAACAGGTGTGACAGGTGTGACATTGGCCAGTGTCACAGAACAGGTGTGGCAGGTGTGACGTGGCCAATGTCACAGAACAGGTGTGGCCGGTGTGACATGACCAGTGTCACAGAACAGGTGTGGCCGGTGTGACATGACCAGTGTCACAGAACAGGTGTGGCCGGTGTGACATGGCCAGTGTCACAGAACAGGTGTGGCAGGTGTGACATGGCCAATGTCACAGAACAGGTGTGGCAGGTGTGACATGGCCAATGTCACAGAACAGGTGTGATAAGGCCAATGCCTCAGAACATCATTTCTACAGTGGCCCATGAATGCCTTTGGTGGGGGTTTACCGCACCCTGTGGAGTGACCTGGGCCCTGTCTCGGGGGTGGCCTCAGGAGTGCCTGAGTCCTCACTCAGGCAGGCTGAGCTCCACTCTGGGGTTAGAGGGTAGTCTTGGGAGCAGAGGTCTTCTCCCTTCAGGATTTTCCAGGACAGGGCCTGCTGTGACCCCCATGACGTCTGAATCCCAGGGCTGGGCGGAGGTGGCTGCAGGGTTGTGGCGGGGCCCCACCCTCTGCTCCTGCAGCTTGGTCACCTAGGCCCGAGATGGCTAAGCTCCCAGACCCAGCAGGGCCACCCAGGCCTCCACAGCAGCTGTCTTGCTCATGGCCTCTGCACCACCCACACTTGGGGCTGAACATGCCTGGAAAAGTTGAGTGAGCTCCTGGTTGCCTGGGGCTTCCTCCACACCTTCTCTGCTCACATGCTAGAGGGGAAGCTGAGGCCTGTCTGTCCACTGGGCACCTGCTGCACAGACAGGGCTGCACAGAGAGGAAACGCGTCCCCAGTCTCTCCGGATGATGACATATGCAGAGATCTTGTGCTGTGGCACATGGCAGTGACCGTCCCTCCCACAGCAGAGCCACAAATCTGAGTGGAACAGTGTGCAGCCCTGAGATGATCTTTTGAATAAACAGGAACTCAACACATCTCAGGCTTATTTAGCAAGCTCCCTGCTGCCACTGATGTAGCGGCCTGCTGGAGGGACCCTGAGACTTTCCTGTGTGGGGGGTGCTGACCCTGTGTTAGGCACAGGCATTTCCTGTCTGTTAGGTGACACTCATGAATATTCAGAATATTCATGTGACCCCAAGTTCAGTTAGCTTTTCTTCCCTACGATTTATTTATTCTGTCTTAAAGAGTTATGCCCATAGACAGATCTCCCACCTGCTGCTTCAGTCCCTAACTGGCCATAGTGGCCTGGCAGAAGCCCAAAGCAGGCGCTTCATCCAGGTCTCCCAGGTGGGTTCAGAGGCCCAAGGCGCTGAGCCATCTTCTGCTGTTTTCCCAGGCATATTAGCAGGGAGCAGGACCAAACTGGAGCAGCCAAGTTGGGACCTGGTACCCATAGGGATGCTGGTGCTGTAGGCAGCTGTTTAACCCGCTGTACCCTAGTATTGGCTGCTCAGTTCTATTTCTACCCAGTAAAGTCCTTACTTTAAAGTGGAACTTTTTAAAAAATACTTTTTCTTTAAACTGGAAAGGCAGATCATATTTGCAGAGAGGAGAGACACAAAGATGTTCCGTCTTTTGGTTCACTCCCCAAGTGGCCACAGTGGCTGGAGCTGAGCCGATCTGAAGCCAGAGCAAGGAGGTTCCTCTGGGTCTCCCACACGGGTGCAGGTCCCGACTCTGGGCCATCTTCCACTGCTTTCCCAAGCCATAAACAGGGAGCTGGATGGGAAGTGGAGTAGCTGGGAAAAGAATTGGCTCCCACATGACATCCTGGCGCGTGCGAGGTGAGGATTTAGCCGTTGAGCCGTTGTGCCTCTGTAAAGCAGAGCTGTTGAAAGCAGCGTCTTTTGTGCAGATGCTGGGGTTCTGCACTGGAAATGAACGCACATGTGGAACTGAAGTTGTGTTTAAGAAGCCTTTCTTCCTTCCTTCCCTTTGAGAACAGCAGATGGAAGAAGCATTTTCCCAAGCCATGGTCTGGTAGCAGCTGATTTTTTTTAAAGATTTATTTTATTTTTATTACAAAGTCAGATATACTGACAGGAGGAGAGATAGAGAGGAAGTGGAGCTGCCAGGATTAGAACCAGCGGCCACATGGGATCAAGGCGAGGACCTTAGCCACCAGGCCACGCCGCCGAGCCCGGTAGCAGCTGATTTTAAGAAGGCAATAAAAAGCATAAGAAAGCAAACACCCAGTGATTTTATTTTATTATTATTATTTTTTGCATTTGGGAGACAGCTTCCAAGTTTATTTGGCTTCATTGGATCCCGAGGTGAAGGCCCTAGCCTGGCCGGGGTGTAGAAAGGCACCCAGAAGGTGCCCAGGGCAAGGGCCATGCTATAGGACTTGGTCCAAAGAACTGGTGCCCACGGAGGCCGGCCCCTATCCCTGGCACCACCCTTGAGGGCAATTCCCTGAGACAGGCTCTGGTCGTCCCAACCAGTGGGGTACGGTGTCAGGCCCCAGTGGGGCAGGTCCGTCGGGACAGTGGGGTTGGGGGAAGACCAATGGGTGGCAGGTGTGGAGGGTGCAGGCCCCCCTCCAGTGTGAAGGTTTCCTGTGCAGTGTAGTGTTCCTGACCCCCAGGGCGAGGTGGGGTGGGGGCTCCTGTTCCAGTGTATGTGGCGGCTCTTCCAGACAGCCCAGCTGGGGGTTAGGGCCCTGCCTCAGGTGTCCATGGAGCCTGCAGTCCTGGGGTCTCCCCTGGAAGGGGTTGGCAGGCGGGGAGTCCCAGAAAGGGTCTGAGTCCCGGAACAAGGTCCAAGGTGCCCGCCGGGGCGCAGGCTGTGGCGAGGGCAGAGGTGAGGGCCGTGGCCCCGCAGACACAAATCTCCAGGGGTCAATGCGACTGCGAAGGGGCGAGGGGCGGGGTCGGCCGATGAGCCCCAGGGGCGGGGAGCTCGGTGTGCCTGGGGTTCTGGGGGCAGAGCGTGACATCCCGGGTGGAGGTGACACGGTGCCTCCACGTGTTTCCTCACGGCGGGGTCTTTGGCTAAGGGCTGGCCGGCAGGCATGGCCAGGTCCAGCAGCAGAGGTGTGGTGGTGGGTGTTTTCGGGGAGAGGCGGGTGAGCGGGGAGGCAGGTGGCTCGGTGGCGGGGTTGGGTGCAGGCGCTGGCGCAGGGGGTGCTGACGGGGTCTCCCGGCGCTCGCTGCCCATTCCCTTGAAGTTGGGGTGGGCGGCTGCAGGTCGCGGCCAAGGCCCAGTGAGGCGAGCAGGGCCGTGCCCGCGCAGGAGTGCGCGTTGGATGAGCTTGGGCATAGCGGAATCACCCAGTGATTTTAAACGAAGATGTGTAAATATTTATTCATTAGCTTTTTGTAACAAAGGTAGTGATGTGGGTCAGTTCCAGCTTTGCCAGTGCATCAGCGTAGGCTGGTGAGCTCAGGGCTCAAGTGCTGGGGAGCTAGTTCATTTGTTTTTTAGGATTTATTTCTATCAGAAAGGCGATCGACAGAGAAGAGACAGAGAGAAAAACATCTTCCATCTTCTGGTTCACTCCATAAATGGCTGCAACGGTGGGAACTGAACCTTTCCGAAGTCAGGAGCCAGGAGCTTTTCCTGGATTTTCCATGCAGGTGCAGGGTTCCAAGGTTTGGGGCCACCCTGCACTGTTTTCCCAGGCCGTAAGCAGGGAGTTAGATGGGAAGCGGAGCAGCCAGGACGTGAACTGGTACCCATAAGATGCTGGTACTCTTAGGTGGAGTATTAGCTAGTTGAACCATTGTGCCAGCCCCTCGCCAGTTCCTAACCTTGGAAGCCCTCTAGGCTTGTCCCCACCTGAGTGCCCCTGCTCTGGCAGCATTCATGAACCTCGGCCCCCCACACTGCTCTAGCCCCCCTTTCCTGCTTTGGTGCTCAGCCTTCTGTCCGACACAGCCCCTAAATCTATCCTTCCAGGACTCCAACTTGAGTGTTCTTTGGAAGTATACAAAGTATATACAAAGACTCAGAATTCCTGCAAATACTTACAAATTAGCTTTCATTTTCAAAGAGTTAGCTTGTCTAAATCAAATTGAGTACCTGTTTTTAAAGGAAGTGCAACTTTCTCTGTTCACTTAGCTGGTTTTCACACAAGTAGTGGGTAAGTAAGTAAGTAAGTGCTGAAGAGGAGAGGAGCAGGTGGGGGCAGCCGGGACTCTGTCACAACTCACCTGGCAGCAGCAGGCAGGCAGTGCCCTGTGTGGTCAGCTGAGCTATGCCCAGGTGGGCAGAGTGGACTGCCACTGCGTGGTGTTGGTGGCTTCCTTAAAACACCTGGGTCGGGCTGGGTTCTTTTTCCCTTGGAAAGCAGGGTTCCAAGAAAAGACAAAACAAAGAACAAAACAAACAAACAAAAACCCATGGCCTCTTGTTCTGAGCTCAATAAAGAAGCAGCTCACGAGGCTATGGAAAACAAAGAAGAAAATGGGGTTTCACTTTCCTCTGAGGGTCAGCCTGCCCAGAGGCCCCCCCGTGGGCTCCGGGTGTGCCCGGGGCTTTCTGCATCCCCCGTCAGACACTTGAGCCCAGAACCCCCACAGAGCAGGGATACCCGACAGAAGCATGTGACAGCCGGGCGTGCCTTTCCCCGGAGCTGTGCCTGACCCATGGCGGGCAGCATGGAGTCCCATTTTTAACCAAGGGATTGTGCAGTGACTGCCGCACCTCGCCTGCCTGCTACAGCCTCAGCCCTGGGTCCTTCCACCTCTAGCATGGGTCATTGCACCAAGGGTTCTGGTGGCTCCTTGACTGTCTCTGCTGCTCCAGCCTCAGCCCTGGGTCCTTCCACCTCTAGCATGGGTCATTGCACCAAGGGTTCTGGTGGCTCCTTGACTATCTCTGCTGCTCCAGCCTCAGCCCTGGGTCCTTCCACCTCTAGCATGGGTCATTGCACCAAGGGTTCTGGTGGCTCCTTGACTATCTCTGCTGCTCCAGCCTCAGCCCTGGGTCCTTCCACCTCTAGCATGGGTCATTGCACCAAGGGTTCTGGTGGCTCCTTGACCATCCCTCCTGGTTCAGTGACTGCTGTCATTTTGGGGCATCTCAATGACAGTAACAATTGTAATGACACTAAAGCCCCACTCCCCACGGAAGCCTTGGCTGTGGGCTCATGTCCACCCCCTTGGCAGGTGCTGGTGCAGGGGCAGAGGGGAGTGCCCGCTGTGACCAGTCCCTTTGAAGAAAGCTGAAGATTTTCTCAAATTGTGAGCTGGAGACGACGGAGGGAGACCATTCCTGGTTGGCTGTTGACTGGGCACTGTCCAGGGCACTCTTTTTCCCCGAGGGCTGACTGGGCACTGTCCAGGGCACCCTTGTCCCCGAGGGCTGACTGGGCCCACCACTGTCCAGGGCACCCTTGTCCCCCGAGGGCTGACTGAGCTCTGCACTGTCCAGGGCACCCTTGTCCCCGAGGGCTGACTGGGCCCACCACTGTCCAGGGCACCCTTGTCCCCCGAGGGCTGACTGAGCTCTGCACTGTCCAGGGCACGTTTGTCCCCTGAGGGCTGACTGGGCCTTCCACTGTCCAGGGCACTCTTGTCCCCTGAGGTCACCCCACTGGCCTTTAGGCTGTTGTGTTAGGTGTGGGATTGCTGCCTGTGGAAACAGGGATGAATTCAACTGTAGGGTGTGGTTGGGGGTGGGTAGAGACCGGTCTTGCAAGTGCTTGGGAATGCGGTCCGCTCCTTGGTTCACGAGCTAAATAAACATGTGGCCTCTGCTCCTGGGCGTCCGTTCCTGTGCGCCTCACATGCTTGCTTGGGAAAGTACACCTTGTGGTCCCACCTGTTCCCGAAAGTGTCTGCAGAGGCAATGCAGGAGGCTGCTGCCCTTGACTTTCTCCCAAACACAGCACAGCTCTGCTGTTTACTCAGCTTTAGCCCTTTCCCTGGACTCCGTGAGTGCACTTGCTGGGCGTATCCATGCCTGCCTTTGCTCCCAGGTGCCTGTGGTCCTGCTCGTCCCCTCTCGCCCATTCCCCAGGGCCTGGTTTTGCTTATTTAGGTAATAAACAAACAAACAAACAAATAAATACAAACAAATGCATCTGCCACTCAACCCAGTAAAACGTGTACCACCTCAAATCAGGAGGTGAATGTAAATTAGAGCAGGTTCTTATGCTTCTGTTGGAGGATGGAGATTAAGGCACTCCCAATGCTTCACCTGCAGAGGGCTGCAGGGCACAGACCACCTGCTCCGTGGACTTGCAGCAGGCCCCACTGCTGGCTGGAGACAGTGATGTCACGGTCCTTAGAAAATCTCAGAGAAAAACCCTCAGGTCCCTGTGGGGGGATTCCAAATATGCATGGGGTGCATTCACTCCGTAAGTTGATCCTGCTCCCTGCACCCAGTGTGTCTCAGACCTCGCTCCTGCCCACTTGGCCTCCCGTCCACCTCATTTCCTGTCCTCCTCATCCCTCTTGTCTGCCTCATCACCTGCCCACCTCATCTGTCCTGTCCACTTCATCTCCTGCCCACCTCACCTCCTGTCTGCCTCATCCCTCTTGTCCGCCTCATCCCTCTTGTCTGCCTCATCACCTGCCCACCTCATCTGTCCTGTCTACTTCATCTCCTGCCCACCTCATTTCCTGTCCTTATCATCTCCTGTCAACCTCATCACCTGCCCATCTCATCTGTCCACTTCAACTCTCCTTTTTAGCTTCTTCAAGAATTTGTCCTTCCTGAGTTCCCTCCGCCTAGTCGGCCACTGACTGACAGGCAGCCTGGGTGGACAACACGTATTGCCCTGTGTGTCCTGCCATGGATTTTAAGCCATGTCTCTGTTTCCAGGGCACTTGCACCCTCCTATGCACAGATCAGCCATGCTCACAGAAAGGTCAAGGATGGAGTCCACTGAGTCCTGCTGTGAGGTCAAGGAGTCCTGGGTTCCTCCATTCTTCAACATCCTACAAGAGTGTGGACGTGGGCCCCCTTCCTTGGTGATTCTACAGAGCACGCATGGAAAGTGGCTCCCTTCCCTGGTGGTCCTACAGGTGTGCAGATGGGATATAGGATCCCTTCCTTGGTGGTCCTACAAGGTGTGGATGGGATATGAGCCCTCTTCCTTGGCGGTCCTATAGGGTGTGGATGGGAAGTGGGCTCCCTATCTTGGTAGTCCTACTAGAGTGTGGATGTGGGCTTTCTTGGTGGTCCTACAGGGTGTGGGTGGGAGCAGGAGTAGAGCCTGACTAATGTGTGGACCCTGAGGGTGGTGGAACTGACAGCAGCCTGTTCTTAAGGCTGTCAGAAGGAAAGTCCTCGTTGGTTCTTCAGAGTTCCCTGTGGGCCTGAGGTGGCCAGACAGACACTCACTGCCCACAGCCTTTGGAACAAACATGAAGTCCTCAGCCAGCAGTTCTACTCTGGGAATCTTTCCGGGGAGAATGGAAGTATCTCCTTGCCCAGGCCGTATGCAAGGAGATGTTCAATGGGGCTGACACTGTGGTGCAGGGGCTGTACCGTGTCTGCCAGGGTGCCATTCGTTTGGGTATCCCGGCGCCTTGCTGCCGGCCCTCCCATGTTTTCTCAAGCTGTCTTGAGCTGCAGGGCGTCGGACCTCTTTGCTGCCTTCTCGCTCCTGTCCTGTGTGTCTCATCTGGGACGAGCTGCTGACCCCAGCAGTCAGGCTTGTGCCCTTGGGGCGAGACGTTTGTCCCCTGTGTGGTCATGGCCTGCCAGGCCCATGCCGTCTCCCAACTGCTCCCTGAGGGTGGACCCCAGTGCTTTGCTCATCAGTGATGGGTCAAGTGACAGCTCCCAGAACTAGGTGTCTCCGCTCCCAGATGCACTTCTTCCTGGTAGGCATGACACAGAATGTCCCAGAGACACAAACATCAGGGCCTGGCGAGACTGTGTCTGTTTCCTCCATGAGCTCAGCAGGTGTGACTCGCAGTTCGCCTGTAGCAGCCCACCTGGGACACCTGTGCTCTGTAGCTGAGAGAGGGTCCTAACTTCTGCTGACTTCCTGAGTCAGGTCCGTGAGCAGCGAGGAGTGTGTGAGCACCCAGGGAGCAACGGGAGGGACAGCTCCCGGTGTGCCAAGTGGCCCCAGAGCAGCAGCCCCGCTGTGCCTCATGTGGTGGAGAGGTACCCAACCCCTCCCTTCACAGAGAGCGAGACCAAGCCAGGGGCAGCAGTGCCCCCAGCCTGTGCCAGGGGTGCTGCTCTTGGTGTCTGCAGGCCTGTGCGCCCTCCTTCTCCGTCTTGCAGGCGATTGTTCCTGTACCACAAGCAGCTTTGTCAAATTATGCGCACTCACATAGCTCCCCGTTCACACTGTGCATGTCCTTGTCCAGTCTTGCTCTCCTGTCCACCCTGTGCCAGTTGTGACCTCACAGTCCAGCTCTGGTGTTGGCTGGTCGGGGACTTGGGGAAACAGGCGACATTTGGAGGATCAGGCTGGGCTGCTGAGCACCCGGAGGAATTCGGTGCCTGTGACTGTCGGGGTCACCCCCAGCGGGGGTTAGTGGGTGCTGCGGGGGGTGGCACACTCACTGCTTGGTGAGAGAGAAAGGGCCCAGTCTGCGGCTTGTTCTCACAAGCTTTGTTTGTCCCTGTGCCTGGTACATGCTGACAGGGACTCCAGGGATACCTCCCCAGGCCTTATACCCCATGCTACTGTGACTTCCCTGCACCCCTGGTCCAGACCACAGCCCTGCAGAGAGGGGCTGACCAAGCATCGAGAACCCACAGTGGCTCTCACGGTGCTGGTGTGGGGCTTTATTTTCTCAAGGCAACTTGGACAGATCCTGGCTGGTCAGGGCCATGGGACACTGTGTCCTCTCTCCTCCCCTCGGGCAGCAACAGGGAGCTGCAGCTTCTGCCTCCAGGTGGGGCCGTTGGGTTCTCCTGCTGTCACCAGGCTTGTCCTTCTGCTGTCATGGTCTAAGCTCCCACGTGCAGCCCCTGTGGCCTCCGCTGGCCTGGCGACAGGCCTGGAGCGTGCAAGCAGTCCCATGAGACCCCAAAGCTGCAGAAGAAAGGCATGTGTGTACCTCTGGGAATATGAGTACCCCGTGTGTGCTCATGTGTGTGGGTCTGTGTGAGCACTGTGGTGGTACGTGTGTCTGTATACAGGTAAGTCTGTCAGTACTGTGGTCATGTGTGTAACTGTGCACATGTGTAGGCACATAGAGCAGGGTGTGAGTCCAAGGCTCCCGTGGACTCAGTGTGGGTTAATGGACTTGCGGAGTAGCACATTCTGCAAGGCCTGGGTCAAGCCTCCCTGACCCCTTCCCTGTGTCGCTTCCCCGTTGGTGTTTTGAAGCTATGCTGTGCCGCTGTGGATGGTGCTGGCTGGTAATGGCGTGACCCCAGGGACACTGTTGAGAAGTGGGGTCTGGGGGCTCCTTAGTCGTTGGGGATGATGAGACATGGTCCGTCTTCTGCCTCGTCCCTGCTTTCTGGCTGGCCGCATGCTTTCTGCACATGTTCCACCGCATGTCGAGCCTGTGTCGCACCGAGTACTGGAGGCTACGTCACTCCTTTTTCCCTCCTCAGCATGGGGTGCTGAGTGCAGGGGTGAGACGCTGGCCCTTCCCGTTCTGTCTTCACAGTGCCCTTCCCCGGGATGGGCAGCTGAGGGGGCGGGCAGCACCGGCTCTGCCCTCTCACTCTTCTGCAGTTCTTCTGAGGTTGAGCAGGTGCAGAGAGAACTTTGTTTTAGTTGGCTTTTCACTGCCCTCTGGAGGGGGGGAGGGGTATTTCAGGTCACAGTTTAAGGTCAGACAGCTTCTTGGTCTGGCCTCTGGTGAGGCAGGCGCAGTGGCGGCCCACACAGAGGGAGGACCACGGGTGAGCCTGGAAGCAAAGAGGCTGGGCAGAAGCTGGCTCCAATAGCTGGACCGCTTCTGAGAGCCCTCCAGGGCAGCCCCTGGCAACCTGAAGCCTTCTCGATTCAGCTGGCTGTCACCTGCTCAGTCTGTGACGTGTACCTGTGGGTGCCGTCTCCGTCTCCTGCTGCCCCTCCCCTGCCCCTCCACCTGCTGTGCCTCCCTCCTGCCTGTGGGAACCCCGCCCGTCCTTCTCACACACTCAGGCCACTGTGGGTTCTCGGGTGTGGGCAGCGGTTTCCCCTCCAGACTGCCTGATTGCGCTGTGACCTCTGCAGCAGAGAAAACAGTTTCCAAGTGTGACTCAAGGGACGTGAGCGAGCTACATGCATCAGGCGGCTCTAAAAGTGGGTGGGTAATTGCTGGTTTCTCTTCCTGGAATGGCTCTGGAAGATCACGCATGTTTCCTCCCCCGCAGAAATCAGCTAGAGCCTGTGCACAATGCAGAGAGGAGCTGCTGAGGCCCTGGGGAGACAGCAGACCCTGCAGAAGAGGGCTGCGCGGAGCTGGTTCCTGGCTGTGTGCGGTGAAGGTGGGGCTTCTCTGGGGACAGCCACCATCTCCTGGACTACGGAGAAGGGGGAGGAAGCAAAGGGCAGTGTCCACACTCCGCCCACCCTTCCTTCATTTGTCTGTGTGAAAGGCAGTTACAGAGTAGTGGGTATATGTAGAGAACCCTCCATTTGCTGGTACGCTCCCCAAATGGCTGCAATGGCCAGGAGGAAGCCAGTAGCCAGGCACTCCATTCAGTCTTCCATGTGGGTGCTGGGACCCAAACACTTGGGCCATCTAGTCCATTAACAGGGAGCTGGGTGGAAAGTGGAACAGCCAGGACCCAAACAGGTGTTTGTAAAGGATGCCGGAATTACAGCTAAGCACAGCTCCTATGCCACAGCGCCGGCTCCTACCCACCTTCCTGGGGCAGTCATCTGGCTGGAGGCCCACGTGGCTGGAGCTGCTGCGCACGGCCGGCTGCAGCTCACCATCCACGAACGCGCAGAAATGGACGATAGGCTCCAGAATCGCTACCCCAACCCGACGTAATGTCCAGGGCCCCTTCAGAGCTGCGGCACACGACACCTGGGCAAGGGAGTGTGTCCGTGGAGACAGACCCTCAGGTGGCCTGGGGGTGCAGTTTCCAGTTAGCATCTTACCTCGCAGAGCCACAGGTGCAGGAATACCTAGTGTTGCACCCTTTGGCTTGACATGTGGAACATCTCAGTATTGTTTGTTGAGGTGCCCTTTTCTGTTCTCATTTTGGGATTCCAATTAGGCCTATCTAATTACTGCTCCTTGCTTAGTTTCTGCTCATAGGCAGGACTGCTTTCCCTCCGTATTTGCCTCTGAATGGTTCCGTCCCACGTTTCCAGCTCGCAAGTCTTGTGTTTCGCAGTGTCTCACTTGCTGCTGTCACAGGCTTTGTTGGACGTTTGCTCGCCCTCCGTCTGTGCTTTGCCACCCTTCCTCCGCCTTCCCCCACATGTGGATGTGACACTGACTGCTGTGTCCCATCTCTGTCTGTGAACCTCTTCCTGTCCTTGTCTCTCAGTTCCAGCTTACTGAGTTTCCTGTTCAACACATGATCTGTTTTCCGGCTTCTTTGCATACCCGGTGCTTCTTGGAGGTCCAGGCTTGTGTGCTGCATGTATTCCTAGGCCTGTACTGGACACAGCTGGCCACAGGGACCTTGGGTATCTGTGTGAGTGGAGGACTGTGTGTTCAGCACCCATTCTGCATGCTGCGTGTCGCTCCTGTGGGGATGCAGCTCTCCCGAGTTCAGGGCCTGTGGGCCTTGTCTCGTCACCACTGAAGCCTTGGAGCAGGCTGGCGTGTAGTGCTGCAGGGTAAGCTGTGGCCTGTTGGGAGCCATCATCTACTTCCTCTCAGGCACACTTACAGGAAACCAGATTGAAGTGGACCAGCTGGGACTTGAACCGGTGCTCTGAGGTGGAGTGTGAGTCCCAGCAATGGCTTCCACCCAGCAGTTCTCAGAGAACCAGGAGAGCTGTCGTCATGGGCCCGAGAAGTGTATGCATCTTGTTACAGGTCTGACCCACTGGCCACAGTGGCCTCCACCAGCTGCAGCTCCTCAGATATGGGGCCTCAGCCCCAGCGATGGGCACAGTTGCGGCTCCTCTGTCCATGCGGGTCTTAGGCTGGTGGTGGTGACGCACCTGGCCCTGTGGGTGCTTGAGTGATACAGCATTTCCTATGGGTTCTGCTGCACTTGAATAATTCCATGGGGAAGCTCCTTACCAAATAAAAATGTTGGACAGGGACCCCTCTACAAATATTTGGGCTTAAAGTGAAGAAGGGGCCTTCAGACGCCTCCCTGTGAGGCACCTGGGTCCAGAGCCCTGTGTGGGTTCTTGCAGGGGAATCCAGTCCAGCAACGCGCAGGCCCCTAGTGAGTCCCCCACCTGGGTGGGAAGCAGGAGGCGCTGCAAGGAAGCACCTGCACACTGCCGGATGTGGCTGGGGACCACTTGCCCCTTGTGACTGTGTGTGCAAGCATGCACATGTATGTGAATATATGTGCACGAGCAGAATATATGCGCAGAAGCCCCAGTGTACTGGGGTGCCTGGTTTTCCCTTCACGTCCTTCTCATGGCAGAGCCACGTGGACAGCACGCCTGGACCTCGTGTATATATACTGCACATGCATGAGTGTGTGTACAGAAACATGCATGAGTGTGTGTTCACACGAGCATGCATGTGTGAATGTGCATACCCGAGTGTGCACATGCGTGTGAGCATTGTGCATGTGCACGTGCGTGGGGAGATGTTTTCCTGACCAGCAATGCATTGTCATGAGGTTTACCGGCAGGCCTGCATTTGTTTTTCAGGGCTAAAGTTCATGTTAGAAAAGTTCTGGACACAGCAGGACTCTGGGCTCAGCACCAGCTGTGCAGCTGGTGGCATCTGGCCTGAGCATGGCGCCCTGGTCACCGGCTGGCTGCGCAGAAGCCCCAGTGTACTGGGGTGCCCGGTTTTCCCTTCACGTCCTTCTCATGGCAGAGCCATGTGGACAGCACGCCTGGACCTTGTGTCTCCATGGCTGCCATGGCCTGGCCGGGCCTCCGACTTTCCTTGTAGGCAGTTGCAGGGATGGCCCGGCTCTGGCTCTGTCTTTCTACGATTGGTCTGAGGGGATGAGGAGGGGCAGGTCCCTCCTGTCACAGCACGTCGAGGGCCCTGGCCCGGCGGGGGCCAGCCCTGGCCACCGCTTTTGGCAGTCAGCAGCTCACTGTCATGCAGTTATGTTCACTGCTCACACTCTTGGAAGGAAGACACCACATTAACTCTATAGAGTTAGAACACTTTGCCCTTGCAGCCGTCGGCCCCGCCACACCATGAGAGGCACAGTGTTGTGGGCCTGCTGCTTCTGGGCATTTCTTAGCACCGTGTACACACATTGCAGGGCTCAGCGATGCTTGTATCATGTGGGCAGACTGAGGTCCATGCCTGCAGCATGTGGCGTCTGGGTTGTTTCCATCTGGTGCTCAGTGTGTAGCACTGCCATGAACATGTGCCCACAGGTGTCTACCTGGGAGTAGTATCGCTGAGCACACGGCTCCCTGGGCTTGGCCTTGGATCTGGGAGGGCTGTTCTGCTGTCGGGGGCAGCGGGCTTCTGTCTGCAGATGTGTGCTCGGTCCAACTGGTTCCGAGTATCATGCCAAGCTCACGGTGCTGCTGCTCTACGTGCTTGTTCTGGGCCTCCAGAATGCCAGCTGTGCCCAGATTGGGCACAGCCCTCCCTGCGGAGGCAGCCATGCTGTGGCGCACACAGGCGTGCAGCTCGGAAAGCTCAGGTGCCTAACAGTGAGGCCCATGGTTCCTCAGCCCGTTTTCTTGTATCTTTTAGACTTGTTTATTTGTTTGAAAAGTAGAATTAGAGGGACACACACACACACACAGTTCTCTCTGCTGGCTCACTCCCCAGATGGCCGCAGTGGACAGTGCTGGGTCAGGCCAAACCAGGAGCCAGGAGCTTCATCCAGTCTCCCACAAGGGTGGTGTCCCTCCCAGGCTGCTAGCAAGCAGCTGAGTCAGAGTGGAACATGCAGGACGCCAATGAGTGCCCATATGGGATGCCAGCACTGCAGGCGGTAGCTTTACACGCTATACCGCAGCAGCCTCAGTATGTTCTTACATTTCTAACATCCTCTTCCATTTGACTAGGATGTTTTCAATTTGCCAGGTTCTGGGGAGTGGGTTTGCTGGTCCCCAGGAGGACCGAGAACTGGCTCAGGGCCTTGGCCTCCTGTCCTCCCCTCCCATCACATTTTTCTTTTGTTCACCTTTTAAGATTTGACTTATTTATTTCCAAGGCAGAGTCACACACACACACACGTGTACACATACACACAAGTAACACATATCTACATACACAAGTACACACGTGTACACACATATCTACATACACAAGTACACACGTGCACACACACATACACACGTATGCACATGTACACACAGATATTCATCTGCTGGTTCATTACCCAGTGGCTGCCATAGCTGGAGCTGGGCCAGTCTGAAGCCAGGAACCTCTTCAGGGATTCCCATGTGGGTACAGAGTCCCAGGACTTTGGGCCATTCTCCCTGCTCCACACAGGCAGGGAGCTGACGGGAAGTGGAGCAGCTGGGACATGAATCGGTGCCCATGTGGGACGCCAGTGCTGCAGGACGAGGGTTAATAGCTTGCCACTGTACCATACCTCCCCCTTCCATGTAGACAACCCACATTGTGGTCACAGACTCACCATCAAAGGACACAAGGAGCCACCACCCAGGTGAGTGGTAAGGGTGTGGCTTCTGTCTCCTGGCTGCAAGGGAACCGGGTCACTGCGTCAGAAGGAGACAGTGCCCATCCATCTGCAGTTCAGGTGGCAAGCCTTGTGGGCACTCTGAACCAAGAGCCGCCTCCCACACTCAGCTGAGCCAGAGTGCCTGATGTGCAGAGAGAAGTTGCATCGCCAGGGGCAGAGTTCCAGTCAAGTCCTCAAGTCTAGAGAAGCAGGGGTGAATTCCTCCAGGAGGAAGGCTGGGTACAGGGTCCCCACAGAATGTGCTCTCAAGGGGCAACTCCTTATGGGAGGGACTGCCTGGCAGGACCCCTGCACACATGGGGAGAAATCTGGCGGGGTCCAGGAGAGTGCAGAGCCAAGGGCAAGTCCACTTTCAGACTTCCTGGGTTCTCAGCACCATGTTCACACCTGCACCCCCTCCACCGAGCCACGCACCTGCACATCAAGGTAAACCTGTGGTCTCATGACCAAGGCCTGCTTCCAGGGACCCCATGGTCTCCTTGCCTGACAGGAATGTATCTGGGTTCTTGTCTTGGCTGGGTCTGGAGGTGGTTAGAACTGCTGGTGAGAGGACCCTGATACACTTAGCTCCCTATTTGCTCAGACGATTCTGTTCCTTACAGCATGTTCTGTGTGCACTGCTGAAGGACTGGCCAGGAGGAGGATGCCTGTTCTTAATGACTTGTCGTGTGGTGCCCGTTGGTCACAGCTCAGCTGGGAGTGTCATCAGCGGCGGTCACCTGCCCCTGGGCTGTGCTGGCTAGCTGCAGCAAGTCGCACACACTCCCGCGTCCTGCACTGAGCCCAGGCAGGCAGGAGAATTAGAGTGTGCGGCTTAATTGGATTTTCACAGTGTCCTGCTGACTAATAGAGCACCCCTCTTTATCACTGCGTCCGGATGCCAGCTTTAATTCCAAATGTGTGGCTCAGAGGCAAGAGGCGTTTGCAGCAAATGGTTCATTAGGCTGCACCCCCAGCCTCTGCACCCAGTTGGGGTGGCAGGGCTTTCTGAGGGAGGGGCCTGGATTTAATTAAGAGCCCAGGAAATGGCCAGCATCATGCCGTGGGCCGGAGATTGCTCCTTGACGTGGGGCTCTGAGCAGAGCAGAAGTTGTGGCTTAGAGTGGGGCTGAATCTGCACCCTCTGGTGCACCCACTACTGTTGTTGCACCACCTGAGAGCAGAGGAATGGGGTGCCAGGGGGTTTCTGGAGGGCAATCCGGATCTCCCAGCCAAGGCGGGGGAGCTGGCTATTCGAGCTGACCACCAGAACATCTGTTTGAGCAGACAGGTGGACCCTGGGAATCAATGCAGGGATGTGTGAATGAGTGTGCATGAATAGGGGCTTTCGGGGTGACCCTGAGTGGGGGAAGTGGACCAGACCCTGTCAGGAGTGAGGCGCAGAGGAGGCAGAAACCTGCAGAGGGTGACACCTGCCTCACACTGTGTGCAGTGACTGTCCCCAGACCTCCAGCCATGATCTGAGGCCTCTGCAGAGAAGCTGCTGGACCCAGAGGCCAAGTGAACCTCCTCAGAGTGGGGCTGCAGCTGGGGGTGGACTCTCCTTCCCAGGGGCCACAAACCCACAGCCCCGTGAGAGACAGCGCCACAGACCCAGGCACCTGCTGTCGGCATCCAGCCTTCGTCCCCATCCAGCTCTCAGTACCACCTGTGTGATGAGAGGACAGCCCATCACACCCACAGACAGAGGGTCTCCGACTTAGAGATGTGATGTGCACACGGACATATCCTGCCACACACACACTTCATGCTCTCACACATTCATGTACACATGCTCTCAGGATACCCTCTCACACATATCCACTCACTCATACACAATAATATGCTCACAGTCACACCCATGCTGTCACTCACACCTCCACAGTCACACCTGTGCTGTCACTCACACTCATATACCTTTACAGTCACACCAGTGCTGTCACTCATTCATACCTCCACAGTCACACCCATGCTGTCACTCACACCTCCACAGTCACACCAGTGCTGTCACTCACACTCACACCTCCAGTCACACCAGTGCTGTCACTCACACCTCCACAGTCACACCCGTGCTGTCACTCACACCTCCACAGTCACACCAGTGCTGTCACTCACACTCACACCTCCACAGTCACACCAGTGCTGTCACTCACACTCACACCTCCAGTCACACCCATGCTGTCACTCACACTCATATACCTTCACAGTCACACCCATGCTGTCACTCACACTCACACCTCCAGTCACACCCATGCTGTCACTCACACCTCCACAGTCACACCTGTGCTGTCACTCACACTCATGTACTTCCACAGTCACACCCATGCTGTCACTCACACCTCTACAGTCACACCCGTGCTGTCACTCACACTCACACCTCCACAGTCACACCATGCTGTCACGCACACTCATGTACCTCCACAGTCACACCCATGCTGTCACTCACACTCATGCTTCCACAGTCACATACACCCAACATACTCGTTTACCATATGACCTCACATACCCTAACACCGCCCACAGATACATGTCACATACTTGTTTACACTATAATTTCACACACACACTCCTACATGCACACACTCTCATTCACACACACTTTCACATTCACACACACTCTTACACACACTCTCTCATGCACACATACACACACACTCCTTCAAATATCCCTTTTCAGTTCAGGGCCTGTGGATACCATGCAGCCCTTTTCTGGGGGGTGACAAGGAAGTCCCACACTGCTTGTCAGAAGTAGAGGCTTCTGGGCCTTCACTCTTCAGGCCTGAAAGGATTAAAGGTAACCCTGTGCTGGGTTCACCCTGGAGTATTCCGCAACTTCTGACATGTGGGGCCCGCCTAGGGTGAGCTTCTGGGCCAGGAGCCCAGTGCCTCTCACATACCTGCATCTTTCTTTCTTTTTTTTTTTTTTAAAGATTTTATTATTATTGGAAAGCCGGATATACAGAGAGGAGGAGAGACAGAGAGGAAGATCTTCTGTCCGATGTTTCACTCCCCAAGTGAGCCGCAACGGGCCGGTGCGCGCCGATCCGATGCCGGGAACCTGGAGCCTCTTCCAGGTCTCCCACGCGGGTGCAGGGTCCCAAAGCTTTGGGCCGTCCTCCACTGCTTTCCCAGGTCACAAGCAGGAAGCTGGATGGGAAGTGGAGCTGCCGGGATTAGAACCGGCGCCCATATGGGATCCCGGGGCTTTCAAGGAGAGGACTTTAGCCGCTAGGCCACGCCGCCGGGCCCTACACCGGCATCTTTCACCTGTGGGATTTCCTCCCGCAGGGAAGAGCCGCCACGACCCAGGAAGATCACCCCACGCATGCAGTCTGTGGTGCATGGACACCTTGACACACATGTGTTTCTACCTAGCTCTGTCTAACCTGTGAATAGCGAATGACTTTGGAGTTGGGAACATTTCTTAGAAACCACGTAAGAAGTCCTGATCACAAATTACGAGGCTGATGTGAACTGGAGTGCTTCCAAAACAAACCATCAAAATCACCGTAAAGAAAGTTGCAGAGAAGCTACAGACTAGATTTTCACTTAGGGACACTGCTGGCAGAGGGTGGGCAGCAGGCCTGGGTGACTCTCGCACACGAGTTGGAACCCTGTTCTCCAATGGTTTCCTCAGCCCTACTCCCAGGCCCCCCAACCATGCTGCCTCCAGGGAAGGACCTGCCCAGGGCACCCTCGTGTCCTCGCCTGCCCTGCTCAGGAACCAGTCCAGCTGCAGGTGGGCAGAGGCTGAGTCACAGCTGGAGGTCGGGGTTGTGGGCGCCTGTGTGCCCAGCCATGGCGGGGGAGGCCATGAGGAAGTGGTTCAATGATTCAGAGGTCCCAGTGGACACTGACCTCCCCATGGCCCTGACGGATGCCAGATGTATGTATGTGTATGGGGTGTGGCTTCTGCCAGTCGTGTGAGCCAGCAGTCACAGACCCTGGGTTTGGCAGGACCAAACGCCACTGCCCCCTGAGACTGGGGTCAAGGCACAGCCTGCAGCCACCTGGTATATCCAGGATACCCAAGAACAGCAGGCAAGGAGAGTCCCTAGCCAGCTGGGTGCGAGGGTGGTCCTGGACCCTCTGTGACCCTTAGTGGGACAGGAATGCTGTGGGTGGAACACAGGTTCCTGAGGAGGCCTGCAGTTCTGGAAACTGATGCTGGACAGGGTCAGCAGCTTGCGGATAGGGCGCCCACGTGGATATCACGTGACAAGGTGGGCTTGCTCCCGCAAGACTGCCAAGGTCTGGTTGAGCACTAAAGGGGTACTCACGCTGAGGAGGGAGGCCACTGGCTGGGGAAGCAGGGCTGGGACTCCTGCCGAGCCTCTGGGAGGGTCTGGGCCCCGCAGCTGGCAGTCTGTTCAGACTTCTCACCTCCAGAGCCACGAGGTGTGGCAAGCCTTCCTGGGCAGTGACCAGAAGCACAGTGCAGACCCCTGGGCAGCCCCACAGTGTGGGATCCTGAAGCGTGTGCCCTGGCAGTGCTGGGTCATGACTAATGGGGACCCTGACCCTAGGGGAGCATCACCTGCACAGCAACGAGAGTGGCTTGGGGGTCCACAGTGGCCCTAGTGTGTCAGCCTGGGAGCCGCTGCCCGTCCTCCTGACCTGGCACACACCTCTGCTCTAGAAAAATCTCCTTCAGGCTCCTGCGGGAGTGTGCTGAAGGGAGGAGCTGCTGGCACCACAGCGTGGTTTGCCCATAGCCAGACCTCCCTGGCCCTGGACATGGCATCCCTGGGCCAGGTCCTGGAGACCAGGAGCTCTGTGTGAGCACAGTGGGACGATCTCAGCTGATGGAAGACTAGGGAAAGACCCAGGGAGAGGGCCCTGCAATGCTGCAACAGGCTGAGGGGCTGATGGGCCACCCTGGTGAGCAGCTGTCCCCCAGGCCAGAGCAGAGGCCAGCAAGACCCAACTCTGCACCTCGCAGGCTCAGGACTGCACTGTGCCCTGGAGGGAATGCGGGCACCTCCCGGGGTGCTGACTCTGCCTGGCTAATCCAGGCCCTGTGGATGTAGAGGGACTTGGGGGGTGGCAGCAGACCCCTGGGGGCCTTACTGCAGCCTGTGGCTTTTTGAAGGGTCCATGGGAAAGGGCCAGGTCCAGAGGGAGGGCCTCCTGGCTTCTGACCTGTGAGCACCCCAAGCAGGATCAGACTTGAGAAACAGGTTTGGGGGCAGGGCTTGGCATGGAGGGCGCTACAGGCCAGCAGGGGCTGGAGAGTTTCATCTCAGACACAGCAGGCAGCCAGGCTCACAGCCTGCACACTCACCTGGCTTCCCGCAGCATGCCGACTCAGATACACACGTGCTGACGTGCTGATACATGGATACAGAGTGACACACACCCACACACTGAGCCATGGATGCAAACACAGCCTGAGGCCTGCCCTGAGGTGCTGGCCTTGCCTGGGCCACTGGCTCAGGACTGAAGCAGGTCTTTGGGTTGTGCCTATTGGCTGCCAGAGGTGTCGAGGCAACCTCTCCAGGAGGGAGTAACCGTCCCAGGGGAGTCTGCAGAGCAGCTCGGGGGCTGGATGCAGCCTTGCTTCTGGCTGAGGGCCAGTGCGCACAGGGCCTCTCTGCTGGCCTATGCATGTGTCTGGGTAGGGAGGGAGGATGCCTGGGGAGTGGGACATGGGCCACCCACCATGAGGAGGGCCTTCCAGCAACAGGCACATTCTGAGGTCCAAGTCTGGATAGCCTGGGTGTGGTTCACAGCAAGGGCTTTGCTGGGTGGGCACTGTGC
This sequence comes from Ochotona princeps, assembly GCF_030435755.1. Taxonomy (NCBI): domain Eukaryota; kingdom Metazoa; phylum Chordata; class Mammalia; order Lagomorpha; family Ochotonidae; genus Ochotona; species Ochotona princeps. The sequence continues at coordinate 1,957 of NW_026700258.1, read as the reverse complement.
AGACCCATGCCCATTTTGGATTTATTTTATGTAAAGAAAGAAAAGGTGAGCTGCCCAAGGGAATGGTGAGCGGGAGCCCAGCCAGTCTCACCTGCTGACCTCACCTCCCAGGCGGAGTCCTTGAGTCCTCAGGGACCTCACAGGGACTCCCTGGGGCTCGGGGCCTGGGAGGCCACAGAGTAAGGAGCTCCTCCCAGGCTCAGCCACTTGCCCTTGTGCCCACAGCATGCCAGCCTGGCTCAGGGTCCAGCTGTGTCTGCACAGGAGGTCAGAGCGCATGACCACAGGCCAGTGAGGGACAGGCATCCCTGACATTGTCTGCACAGTGGCAGGTCAGGCAGGTGGATCTGCAGCCACTTCAGCACCCTGGGGTTCGGAAGGCAGGTAGCTCTCACACCTGGCATCAGGGCCGAGCTGGGGTTTGTCAGTACCCTCCCTGTCCCAGGGCAGGGTCAGGGGCTGGGCCAGCCAAGGGCGGCTCTCCTCAGGCGTCCTGTGCCTTGCCCTAATACCACGTGTGTGACATCCTGTTTTGCAAAGCCCATCTTATTCCAGAAGCAGCCCACAGGCACGTGTAGTGGAGCAGCCTCCATGGTCACCAGAAAGCCCAGAGCCTGGACAGCTGTTGCAGAGACAAGGTCAGAGGTCACCTGACTGCAGACACACACGGGACACAGGCTGTGCCATGACAGAGGTGCTGTGGGCCTTTCTGTCCTACCCCTGGTCTGCCCTTGAACAAGCCCAAGTTCAGCGTAACACCAGGACTGGGACACAACCCTCTAGCACGTTGAGGTCAGCAGTGCCACCCCCTGAGCACCAACAGCACGTAGGACCTGAGCGTCCAGCAGGCCTCGGCCAGGGCAGCTCTGGGTGGACAGAGGCTGCAGCGAAGACCAGCTCGAACCCTGTGTCTGGGGCTTTTCCACATGCATGTAGAATAGCAGCTCAGCGACCATCACCGCTTCCTGGGGCTTCGCGGCTGCCGCACTTGGAAACGGCTGGAGCTCTCACCACCCAGCATGCCAGGAAAGCCCTGGCCCAGCCTGATCAGGACCGACACCTTGCATTTCACACAGGTGCCTCAGCTGGTGGTGCTGAGCACCCATTCTCTCCACAGGGCCCTTCTGTACCTCACCCCCTGGACAGTGTCCAGCCCCAGGCGTGGGTGACTGCAGGCAGGTACAGCCTCCTGCTGCAGGCTGCCTGGGCACAGCAGACAGCCATGCAGGAGTCACAGGTTGCCCAGCTGTTCCCGGCTGCTCCATGGGCACAGCAGACAGCCATGCAGGAGCTGCAGGCTGCCCGTGCTCACGGCTGCCTGGGCACAGCTGACAGCCATGCAGGAGCCGCAAGGGCAGCTCCTGACCACGAGTGGGCACAAGGTGTTGCTGTGCGGGGCCTGTGGGCTTCGCGGGCTCCGAGCACGCATGGTCCTTTAGCTGGTGCCCGGTTCTCCCCCGGGCCCCCAGGAGAGGGGAGGCAACAGGGAAGTGCCCATCGTGTGCCAGGTCGTACGCGGCGGGCACCGGGGCCACGCGGCCTCCTCTGGGGACAGGCAAGCTCGAGCACCGCGCCTGCGCACCGCGCTGCCGGCCCGGACCACCGCGGCTGCGCACTGCACTTTCTGGCCAGCACTGCATCTGCGCACTGAGCCGTCTGTCCGACCAACGCGCATGCGCACCGCGTCGCCTGTCTCAGCACCGCGCCTGCGTACTGCGTCGCCTGCCCCGAGCACCGCTCCGCCCGCCCCGACCACCGCGCCTGCGCACTGCGTCGCCGGCCCCGAGCCCCGCGCCTGCGCACTTAGGAGCTGGCCCCTCTGCTCGGAGCTGCCCCTCTGGGCTCCTCTCCCGGAGCCACTTCCTCTCCTGGCAACAATTGTTTCTTCCGGTCACGCTTTGCTACAGCCTCATGCAAAACTGAGGCTGAAGCTATTTCAGCGACTCCCAGCCCTGGA